>NW_019425991.1:28120-31625 GCF_000390285.2 Anoplophora glabripennis | reverse complement strand
AACAAGCTTTTAGTCCCATAACCGTCAACCCGAGTACTTTCCCAGATAAAAATATTTTATTTGTGGAAGTATGTTAAGTGCATAAGAAATATTGTTAAAAGTCAGTGGGTCGCTTGATTTTCGGCGAACCGTGGCGCGGCGGAATGATGGAGGAAGGGAACGACAGCGAGTCCGAAGAAAATGACGATGACCTGCCCTTAAATAAGCGAAATTCGCTTGAAAATAATATATTTGACAGTCTGTAACTCCGTTGTTTTTCAACGAATTTTGACGATTTTTTTTAATTAAAGCTCTTGTCATAAGCTTTCCGAATATGTAATAATATATAACTATGTCAGGCTCGTGCGTCGTATATTTCATTTTGCAACTAAGGCTATAAAATAAAAAAAAAATTCCATTTTGCAAATTTGAAATTAAAAAAAAAAGATAGATTTCAATGTATTTTTATGAAATCTACCATGAAAAAAATCAGTGCGATTGTGGAAGATCCTCGGGATCGTCCAGACTAATAATTAGTTAATTTGTTTATAAGGCCATAACTTGTAAACTAGTCAACTTAACTATTCCAGATTTCGTGTGAGTTATTAGACAGTGCTGATAAGGAATGAGAGGGTGCGATGCCAAAACGTTCTGGTAATAATAACGCAGTTTATAAATGTTTAATTCAAAAGTCATAAATAAACTTCTTCTGTTTATAACTTTTGATCTAATCAATATTTTTTGACGCTCGAGGGCTAGTTTTGTAGGTCTTTTGAAGACGAAAAAAAAGTACTTTACGGTTTTCCCGTGGAAATGAACGGAAAAAAGTTATAAGCGAGAAACGTGAATTTACGTAAAAATTATACAATTAACTACCCTGTAAACAATCTTCTCCCCCATTTTTATGACTGTGGAAACTAATATGTTATTGTACATAATATTTAGCATCTAAAAGTCGCGAAATGGTCATTTTCCAGCTTATTTTCCTGGCCTAGAAGGGTTATTTCAGAAACCAGAATCTTGAGCGGCAGAGTGTACGGCTTATTATTATTACGACAGGCAGTGCCCTATCCACGACGTCGCGACCTGCGTCGGCGGCTCGTCATTTGTTACGTTCAATTTGTCGCAATTAGGCAGTGTCGGTCAGGCCGGGACTCGACTCCCCCCCGGATTAACGATCGGATCGGCGCAGATAATGGCGGAGAGGACGATCGCCCGTCGGTAAAAAGCGTCGGGGGTCTGCTCTAGGAGCGCTGTCGTCGTCGTCGTCGGCAGAATCGGGACGATGATAACGGAAAAAACGACGTCGACGGGGATAAGGAGCGTCCAGAGGCGGAGTCGGGAGGGACGAAAAAATGACGGCGGGAAGTTAATGAGGGCCCCGGGGGACGGACTAATCGCCCGAATTAGGGGGCGAATTTTTGTCGTCTTCTTCGGTGGATTGATGCGATGGGGACGGCTTTAAGGAGGTTTATCGGGTACAGAGGTACGTCTAAAGCCTAACGAGAGTTTCTGTAGATTCGCTAGTGACTAAAGTAGTAAGCCTTTAGATTTGCTCCCGTTCGATCATTCTGTTTGTTTGGCACCTGCGAATTTCAAATAATACGCTACGACGAGACCGCGGCGTTGCCGCTATCACGCATATGGAGGATAAGTTAGTCAACGACAGCAGTTTGAAGAAGAATTATTATAAATTATGTATCTTATTGATTTTTACAAGCTGTAATACGGTTCCTTAAATATCGGTTTCCTATTTTTACAAGTTTCTGTGGAAATTGTTCGTCAATTGTTGCGTATCCTAAGTGGAAAGACCAAAAAAATCTGCATTCTCATAAGGGTGTACTAAATCGTGAAAAATAATTTTATTAATATCTCGTCTCTTTGGTACCTAGTCATAATTTTTGTTGAGGATTTTCTTCAAATTAATAAGCTTATATTATTTTTATGAATATTTGTTCGTCAATTCCAAATCACATAAACCTAGTACAAAACAAACTACAACATATGCTCAAAATGTCCACCACTATGTTCGATGCACGCACGACGCCTTCGAATCCAATTTTCTCGCACTCGCTGGAAAACATCTCAAGAAAAGGAAATAGTGGTACGCAAAAAACACTCCGACACGGTCGATTCCAGATACCAATTGCGTATTGCTGGGCAGCTTAGTACCTCGTGTTATCCGTCGCGCCGTTGTCACATTGCTGGTTATGAATTTTATCGAATTTGAAATTTATTACAACGCTAATTATTTTTTAGAATTAAGCATAAAGAAGTTCAAAAAAAGTGATAAACATTGTATTTTATGGTATTCTATGCACGCAGTTATGTCAATATTCCATAATTAATCGAACTTTTTTACATCAAGTTGGAGATTGCGATGATTTTTTTCTCGGAAATGGTTGAGTTTAGGACCCATGTCATATAAGGTGTTTTTGTTTATTTTAATGTATTCTATCGTCTGTTAAAATTAAGGCAGTCAAACTTCTAACACCCTGTATATAATGAGAAAATATTTGAGACACTTTGAATAAACGCTCAGTTGAAATATGTCTCTAATTGTATTGGCCTTAATCTAACAAAAAGCAATGAATAAAACTCGTACAATACCTCCCGAGGTATATCCTTATTATAATGCTACCCCTTTAGTTACCCTTACCCCTTACGGTTAATGTTTCAGGGATTTTGCTTACTGTATTTGTAGACCAAGCAAATTAAATTTTTACTCGAAAAAAGTCCTATCCGCGAGATTATTGTAAAATTGAATCTAAACTAAAGGAACATAATACAAGACATCTCTCATCTCGTGAGACAAAAAAATTTGATTAGCTAACTTTTCTATTTAAACAAATAAGTGAGAAAAAAATATAGTATAAAAGATGCATTTTTTCTGGGGTTCAGGACTATTCTACGAGTACATGAGTATGCCCATTGTTATTTTTTCGTCGAGCTACCCCAGTTTAAAAAAAAATAAGTTTCTACGATGAATAGAAGCCGAGATATTGCAAAATTTACTGCGCGCATCAATTTGAACTTTGGAATTAACTTTTCTCGCGCGCGCGACTCGCCGCCGGTCGCCGGACAGTTTACTTAGCGAGTACCTTCTCCTTAAGGAGGTTCGATACCGAAAAAAAAAATGGTAAGAAAGTTTTCAAAATCATTGAAATCTGTTAATAAATATGCCAACTGCCTCGTGTAAAAATATCAGATCGATTGCCAATATAGTTTTTTTGAAAAATGATATTAAAAATTATGCTCTTATACACAGGCTCTTATGGGAGTTGGGAAAAAACTTTAATCAAACGTGAATATTGCTCTTAAAAATGGTTAGGATCGGGAAAATAAAATTGTAATTAAAGAATTAAATAATACTAAACATTTTAAAACAATAAAAATATGCACTTACAATGTAATTATTGAGATAATGGAATGAATATATAACGTTTTGACAAATTCGAACAAACATCTGATCCAATGAAAGGAAATATGGCAACACTGTACGCTGTATTTAACGCTTCGACTGACG
>NW_019425991.1:25254-26918 GCF_000390285.2 Anoplophora glabripennis | reverse complement strand
TTTTTGCAATAACTTTTTTGTTTATTAACCGATTTTAATTTAACCAGTCTCATTTTGTAGATAATTTTACTCCCTATAAGCTGTCTGTGAGTCACTTTTCGCTAAAATTGATGGTTTTCCCTGCAAAGTGAAAAAACTGTTTTCCTCACATATTTGTTTAAATAGAAAAGTTAGCTAATAAAAGTTTTTGACTCACGAGATGAGAGATGTCTTGTATTATGTTCCTTTAGACAATTTTACAATAATCTCGCGAATAGGACTTTTTTCGAGTTTCTCTTTTATTTTCGCTAATTTTCCTGGTGTATTGTTATCGAACTCGTCTTCATCTGCGTATATCAACAATTCGGATCGAAAACAATGAAAATTTATTCGATTCGGAGTATAAGTGGTACGCATGTTGGTTCATGCTCCCGCGGTCTGAAAAAATAAATTTTCCTTTATGAAAACGACCCCCATAACACCTCGCTGGGTCTGCCCTCCCGCGAGAATCCGAACAATTACATTAAAATAAAGACGTTTATTAAAGTCTGGCCCGGTCGTCGCGTCGTGTACTTGTGTATATCAAAGAAATTAAGGACTTTTATTAAAAAAGAGCGTCTTATTCGGTAGCGGCAAAAAAAAGGGACATAGTTTCGCCGTCGGCCCCGTTGTTGCAGAAAAAGTTAATTGAGTGGAACAGAGAGACGCGTTTTGCACGGTGGAAAATTTTATAATGGTAACTGAGGGTGGCGTTATGAAAAAAATTAGAGAACAAGGCTGTACGCTGTCGACAAATACTGTTTTGACCTACCTCTATTTCAATGCTCCCGCCCTTTTTTTTCGTTTTGAAGAGGTGGAATGATGTAATACAACATTTTATGGAACATTACATATTCGCTCGCTTTTATTTGGTTTTAATTTTTTTTCCTTAAATCTCGAGAAAGTTACGATAATGATATTCGTTAATGTGTGTGTCAGCCCCACAAAAGAAAAGTTCTGTACAGGACATGAGTGCAAAGAATTTGAGTATTTTTTTATGCTGGGTCCGAATCTGTAGCCAAAAAACCGATTTACCACGGTTATTTTTTTTGTAAAACGTTAAAACATCACCAACTAGGGTCAAATGATGACGATCATGTAAAGTTTAATCACAGTAATCACAATTTAAATCCTGCGTTACTTTTGAGACACGTTTATAATAATTTTTTTTATAAACGCACTTTGTTTTGTTAATTACATAAATGACTTTTCATTAGCGTCGTGTTCTTCAATTCATTATCATTATTTATTTTTTACTCACTAATTTGCGAATAACTTGATAACAAAAAAATATATCGAGCCCTTTTTGGCGTCAAAATGTAGTAGTCCAGTTGGTACAGGTTCGGCCTGTGTCAAACCTTGATAACCCGGAAATAACTACACAGGCCTACTTGAAATGATGAGTACATAACAGGCTAATTTGCTGACAAAGTATTTTATCAGGAAAAAAAGTTATTAACAATTTAATAGTGAAATTTTTTTTTAGTAGTTTTCTTTAAATAACTCAGCGGGATGACTTTGTACGAAAAAATGCTTAGGACATGATTTTGTTCGTAATAAAAGTAGCTACAAAATGGCGGTGGTCCGATTACGAAATTTGCAATAACAAAGCCGTGAGATTGAAAAAACGGTATAAAACGTCAATT
>NW_019425991.1:1267-23008 GCF_000390285.2 Anoplophora glabripennis | reverse complement strand
TATTAAGAAATTTTGAAATATTCTTTTAATTGCTAATAATCCTATTGAAATCTTAAGTAATCATTGAAATCTACTAAAATAACTCTGAAATCTCCTGAAATGTTTTGTAATCGGTTGAAAGATATTGTAATCTTGATTATTTATATGAAATTTGTAATATTTTTTGAATTGATATTGAAATCTGCAGATACATTACAAGAGATTTCAGAAATTTTGTAATCTTCGTCTGTTTTTTCCTTGGCGGATTGCCCTTCGGAACACACCAATCGCACCATATAGGTTTCTGTCGAGGTTTCTGTGGCATTCTTTGGAAAATGATGTAGGGGGAGGGGGAGGGGCGTTGTACAACGACTACATCGACGAAATTCATTAGCTGATTACATAGATTACAGCGAGGATTACAGATAAGATTACGTAGATTACAGATAGATTACATAGATTACCGATAAGATTACGTAGATTACATAAAGATTCCAGGGCAAACGTACGAAGATTACATCAGCGGATCGCCCCTCGTTTGTACGATTTAATATACTTACTTGAATAGGAAACATTTATGAGAAAAATTCAACTCTTTGTTTTGGAATGTAGATTGCGCCTCCTAGCGGCTAAACTACGAACTTGAAAACTATTTCCAGCGATTTCTCTTTATCGATTTATCAAAATCAAAATTTTTGTCCCGAAGTTCTAGGACCTATACTTTCCCTAATATCGTACCTCGCCGACCATAGCGGAACGCCCTGTATATTTACACTTCGTATTTCTCGGTGTAGGTTGGCGTGCTCCTAGCGAGTCCAAACGAGAATTTCCACGCGAACAATAAAGCGTCCTTTTTTTCCCAACCGGCGTCTAATTTCCATTCAAATTTTTTATGTTAAACGCCGTACCCCTCGCCCCTCGAGGCCCTGCCGCCCCCGTAGGGTATGAAATATTAAGGGGCATCGATTTTCCGTCCGATAGAATGACTCCCGGATAATTAATAATACACAGGCACTTCTTCTTGGAAGGGCCCCAAAATCGCCGAGGAGAGCTTCTTGTCCATGGGCTTAATTGTGCCAGGAAGTGCAGCGATGTTCCGGTCCCCCCCCTCTCCTCCCGCCCCTCCGTTCCGGCTCCGGATACGCTAAAAACCGTGATTTATTATCCCGATTTTAAAAGTTTCTTTATTTGCGCGGTACCCTCGCCCGGAGGGCCCAGATGGGCGCTCGAGCCGGGCGGAGATTTCATTCATCTGTCAAAATTGACGTTTCTACAATGGGGTTCGCGTATCGCCGGGATGTGTTTATTTGCGGCGTGGTTTTGGTGTTTTCTGAGGTGCGTCCTCTATTTGTTGAGTATTTTACCACCTGTGGAAGAAATTAAGAAATTAATTGACGCACCCTTTCTGTTTTCATAAAAACGACCCTTGGTTAGTCCTTTTGTCGTTACGGTTAATTCATCAAAATACTCAGTAAATAAAGAAAACAAGAATTGTGTAACAATCGCTGAAGTTTTGAAAAAATAAAATCAAATACAATTGCGTAGTTTTATTTTAAGTTCACCGTAAAAAAATTTCACTCAAATTTCACTGAAATTTACTCAATAATGTATCAATTTCTGTCCACACCCGATTGAGTGAAATTTTCACTCTGTTAGTATGAGTACAACTGAGTGAAACTGTTGCATCAGAAATGGGTGAGTTTTACTCAAATCCAAGTTACTGCTAACTATCAATTGAGTAATTTTTGACTCTATTCTGAGTTTATAAAACCAATTAATTTTTTACTCAGACTTCTGATCTGTCGAAATATCCCACATCTTGGATGTAAGAGGGGGCAAGCTAATTCTTTCTGGATTACCTTCAGTACAACTCGTATAATAAAAGTGTAGATCCCTACATCTGGGCGAGGTCCAGAACATTTTCAAAATTGCAAAAATGTTTAAAAAATTTTAAAAAATACCTATTTTATCCGAGTTTTTTACTTATATCTTGGAACCTATGCATTTTGGAAGAATATTGAAGAGGAAAAAAGTTTTAGAAATGAATTTTGCACAATATACTGCAAGTTAAAAATGTTTAAATTAATTACCGATGTGGCAAAATAGCAATAATTTGATGAAAAAAAAAGGCAAAATAATCAAGTTTGTTAAATAATTTTTTTTAAATATTTTAATTGGTCCGAGGGCATTCTAATTTTGGTAAAAAAAAAACTTTAGGGTATAATAAAACAACACACCAAATTTCATTAAAATCGGTTCTATAGTTTTCGCAAAATAATTTTTTGAAAAAATATTTAAAAATTTTTTTTCTAATTTTCAAAATGTTGCACAGCCTCAATTAAAGCATCTAGGTACATAGAAAAGACCGCTCAACCTTTCAAATGGTTTTTTGAAAAATTGAAATCGGTTGATTAGGACGGTCACAGTAAATTTTTAAAGTTAACACTCTTTTTTTTTATTTTTAAACAATTAGATTTATTTATCAATTTTCAAAAATTATAATTTTAAAGTACTCGGAAAGACGTTTCTTTACAAAAAAAAAATAAGTTAAATTCCTAATATTAGCTTAAAGTAAGTGTCCCTCAAGGATCTATTCTAGGACCCCAATTATTTTGTGTATATACCAGTAATCTCTGCAAAAGCTTGAAATATTGTAGTCCGCACATGTATGCCGACGATACACAACTGCATTTATCTTTCGATAAAACTGTGATGAGGCATTGAATATAATTAATTCAGATCTTAAAATTGTCTCTCAAATATCAGAAAAACATTCCTTATTTTTTAATCCATCCAAGTCAAAGTTAATTTAGTTTGGTAATAAATTAGCGATATCCGAAATCTCCGTTAATTTTAGGGTTGTGATAAATGACACTTTATATACTACACTCCTATACTTCAGAGTGCTTCTGACTTGGGTCTGACTTTTGACAATACATTTAGATTCTGTTCACAAGTTAGTAAGTATATACAAAGATCATACATGGCTTTGAAACTGCTCTATCCACACAGAAATTACAGAAATTATTTATCTGTAAGAATAAAAACGTTACTTTGCGAAAGCCTTATCTTGTCAAATTTTTCATACTGTGCTCCTGTTTATTATCCATGTATTGATGTCTTAACCAAAAACAGAATACAGATGTAACAGAGATCACATTTCTCATAAATTACAGGATTTGAAATGGTTAAATATGAACAATCGTCTGAGATTACAAACTTTGTGCCTACCTATATCATCAAATAATTTGTACAAAAACTCTTTCATATCTGTATAACAAAATTCGCTTTCGTACTGATGTACATGATATAAACATTAGAAATAAGCATTTTATAACACCACCTTCAACATAAAACTAGTTTCTACGAACGATCATTTACTTATAACATTTCAAAACTTTACAACGCACTGCCAAATGACTTTAAAACATTAACTTCAAAGAATTTTAAATCCATAGTTTCAGAATACTTATTTAGTAATCAGTGAGCAACTATATTTTTGCTAATTTTAGTTTATCTTATATTGCTAAATTGTTTTTCTTATTTGTTTTTGTTTCCTCTGTTCTTGGCTACTACTATTGTAATATTTTAATGAGTTAGTTAATTATACTTACATTAGGCTGTACTAAATATATATCTGATATACTAGGTAAGTGCATCATATCAAGAGATGGAGCTTGCTCTATCTGCTTGAGCACAGCCTAGAGGTTTTCCTACTCTTTCAATGCCAGTAGAACTAATTATATGCTTTTAATTTGTATCTATAAATGGAAAATAAATGTATTAATATTATTATATTGATTGTCGAGATATAAGCGGTCAAAGTTTATCTGCATTTACCCTTAATTTATAAACATTTTAGCAATAATCTTTGATCCAGTGGCTTCGTTTTTCCGAGTTCTAAGCTGGAAAAAATTTTCATATTCATAAGTTATCGGCAACATAGATAAATCATCGGAAAAGCTGTCGCTCGCACGCGCGGAAAGTGACTCAAGACATGAAAAGTGGGGGAGGGGGCTTTCGCTCCGAGACTGAATTCGGAGGTTCAAAATGCGAAGGTACGAAAAAAATTGCATTATCTCGGCTTCTAATGGACCAATTTCGATCTTTTTTTTAATCCGATATCTCGCGAGCCAAGTAATTCAAATATCGTAATGTCGTAATGCCAACTGTCTAATTTGCACATATTTTGTTATAAACAAAGTTTATTATTTATGCATTAAATATACTGTATATTTTACCCTATGCTATTGCATTTTTTCAATGAAAAAATTTGTTTACGTATATATTTCAACACTCTGAATATGAATGTATTTAGTTATAATTATTACAATTATTTAAATAATTTTTGTTTAAACAAATTAAAAAAAAATTATTTGGAAATTAATTTTTTTGTTAAATACAGATAAAATTAAGAAAAAATAGTACTCTAAAAATAAAAAAAAGAGTGTTAACTTTAAAAATTTACTGTGACCGTCCTAATCAACCGATTTCAATTTTTCAAAAACCATTTGAAAGGTTGAGCGGTCTTTTTCATGTGAAAAAATTTTCAAGTATTTAGATGCTTTATTTGAGGCTGTGCAACATTTTAAAAATTCGAATTTTTTTTTCAAAATTCAACATTATGTTTATAGTGCAAGTCCATTCTTTTGCTTTTGTCCGAAATAAACCGTTCAATTACTTTTTCGATTTCGTTAAAGTTTGGTATTTCTCGCACCATAGCCATTACAAGTGCTACAATCAATTTAAACTTCTACAATTTTTTAAAAAATACTGCGTGACAGTAACCATGACCACCGTTGTAAACACTTTACAGATGTAGAGGCGAGGTACGAGACGCCCACTGCCCACGTATTCAGAGATTTGCAAGCGAATTTTGCTAGTCGAGTTAATGTGTGGCATAAGGCTAATCTATTTAATTTTGTAGATAACATTGTAAAGTAAATATTAAATTCATTTTTTTACTACTAAAATTTCTAGAGGGGGCGGCGCTCCAGATCCCCCGCTGCACCAGCCGCCACTGTGTCTACCTCACCATTTAGAATAACTTTTCACTGCATTTTCTAACTGAAGAATCTCCATTTTTGAAACATATAGACACTGAATATTAAATTTGTAATTAATATATTACAAAAAAAAACAATTTGAGGTGTGGTTTAGCGAAACTCAATAATTAAATACATTTTTCCACTATATTATTTAACAAAATTGGGAGGAGCCCGACGCTGCCTCAGGCCCAGGGAATTAAAAAAAAGGTTTTTAATTGTTTCTGTGTGAAATTTTAATGTTTGGGTAACATGTGAGGCAGGTAATCGTGACGCTGTGTCTTCCCCTTCTTGTTGTGGGAAAGGTAAAACGTAAATTGAATTAAAAAAAGGTGCAGTCCGGTGGAAGAGATCTGTCGGTATTTCTAATTTTCCATCTAGTTAACTCATCACTTAAAATAACGTTTCTCCTTTTTTTTCGGGGGTGTTATTTTTTAATTTACTTTACAAATAAATCAGTAATAAGGTTGGAGATATTTTTCTGTAATTGCAAGGCAATTATTTGAAGTCGGCTTGTAGATATTGTTATTTTACATTGAATGCTGTAGATTACATTTTTATGTTGTAATTTTACGGCTAAGTATATGTATACAGCGTAAAACTGCAGAGAAATTACATTGAACTTACAGAAAAAATATATCCACAGCAAATCTTTAGTGATTTAATATGGTTTTAATAGAAATGTTATATTATTCGCAACGTTCGTATACATTGGTAGGAATTTTACTGTAATTTATCATCGAGAAATATTAGATTGATTATTTGAAATCAACATTATGACGCTTATGTCGTTTTACATCGAGTGCTATTATGTTGTTGCATGTTAGTGTTCTAGTTATAATTGAGACAGCAATGTAAAATTACAGGAAAATTACATTGAAATCTCAGATAATGCGGAAATTCTTATACCTATACTGAAATATATTTTTTGTAATTTCACATCGTACTGATTATTTGAAATCAGTATTGGTATTTATCATTTGACATTACACTGAAATTACATTGAACTTACGGAATGATGCGTATCTATTGTAAATTTTAATTTTAACGGGAAATTCAGGGAATGTCACGAATGGCAGGCAATATTTTTAATTTCAGTATTTTTATACATACTAGAAACATTTTTTTTTTTGTAATTTAATATTATATAACGTTACATTGATTATTTGGAATCAATATTGTAGGATTTTTACATAGAGTGTTAAAGATTACATTTTTTGTTGTAATTTTGTACTTGTAGTTGAAACAGCAGTGTAATATTACAGACAAATTACATTGAACTTACGAAAAAATACATATCTACTGCAAATTTCCAATTTCATAGGATTTTAGTCGAACTCTCGAATGATATGCAATATATTTAAATACAGTATTTCTATACCTATACGTTAAGACATTTTTTTTGTAATTTCACATCAATTTAACATTAGGCTGATTATTTGGGATCATCAATATTGTATGTATTTACTATTTTTACAAGTACATTGACTGCTGTCGGTTACACTTATGCATTGCAATTTTATACGAATAATTAGATCATTGCGAAATTACAAAAATTACATTGAGCTTATAGGAACATATATATTGTAAATTTCCAATTTTCAATAGGTTTTAAGCGAAATCTCAAATCATCTTTTTTATATTGTATTGAGGGACCAATGTAAAATTACAGGAAAATTACACTGAAGTTGAAAATGTAAATTTTCAATTTACTTAATAGGTTTTTAATTGAAATCTGAATTGTGTGCAATATTTTTATATTTTCATAAAAAAATCGTAATTTCAACATTATCCTGATTATTTGATATCGTGAATAGTGTTGCAGATTACATTACTGAATTGTAATTTTACAGTTATTTTGAGAGAGCAATGCAAAATGACATAAACTAGAAAGAACTTGCAGGAAATTATATTTTTACTGTAAAATTTCAATTCGATTCGAATTGTAATCGTACATTATGTATGTCTACACAATTATATATGCAACATACATGAAAAGTTATAACAAATAGTGTTTTTACAGCTTTTTTTTCTAAATCCGTTACAATTTTCGACATTGAACAAATTTAATAATTTAAAAAATATACTAGGACCTAATAACGCATGCAAAACATAAAACAAACGACCAACACGGAAGAAAATGGAAACAAACCATCCCATCTCTATCTGTTGTTGTTTTTCGGCGCCACTGGCGTCACAAGTACATGTTTCTCGCAGAAGTGGTCCGTCACGATGGAGAAAAAAAAAATGTACGCTGAATAACCTTTTGTCTCTCGCCCAATAGAGTGAAACGGCAGTGTTTCTATACGATTGTTTCACAACGGACAACAGTGCACCTTAAAAAATTAGTAATGGTCATAATACGGTACACAAAAGACAGCGTATATTAATATCTTTCGCAAGGTGGGTTATTACAAATAAGCCTTAATGAAGAATGATGTCAATGATTGGAACAATGCGGTGTTTGGAATTAGTTAGGAGCATTGTCGATGGAGAAAAAAATGTTGTACGCTGTTAGCCGGGCCCCTGTCTTTTCTGTTTCGGGTTCAGGTGTGATTGGAAGTTATTTTTCTTCGGCGATTTTGTTGATACATAAAAAATGGTGACACAACGACGGACGGTCATTAACCGAAAAGCAGGATTCATGTGAAGTGACTTTAAAAATGTTCCAAAATAACTGTTATTTTACAAATACTTTAATCAGAGCACACTTGTAAAAAATTGTATGTAAAATTACATTGTAGTTAACTGGTTATTTTGACGGCCCGTTAAGTAATGTAAAATTACATTAATCATGTAATTTTACACTTTTTCTGTAATTACCTCAAAATGTAAATTTACAAATCGATATATGTATATTTACATTTAAGGTGTCATTTCATTAAGAAACGACTTAGTATTACATTTGTTATTTTCTGCTTTTCTGCAGCTATAAAGCAGGTTCTGACTCTAAGAATATTCTAAAATAACTGTTACTTTACAAATGTTTTAACTGGAGCGCACTCGTAAAAATTGTATGTAAAATTACAAACTAAATAGGTCATTGGTTGTTCTGAGACCCCGGTCGGTAATGTAAAAATAAAATTACATTAAGCCTGTAATTTTACACTTTTTTGTAATTACCTCAAAATGTAAATTTACAAATCGGTACATGTACAGGTGTCCCATTCATGTTTCAAATAACGTGTGCAAGTTCCTCATGGAAAAGTAATAAAGTAACAACTTCAACACACTGTATCTCGAAAACAGGTCGTCTAAGAAAAAAACTTTACATGAACTACCCCTATTATTTTTCCATGAGGAACTTACTACTTTGAAACATGAACGGGACACCCAGTATAATTACATGTAAAATGTATTTTTTTAAGAAACGGAGAAACAGCATAGTATTAAATTTGTTTTCTTCTGCTTTAGGCTCAGATTTCGAATAGTATAAAAAGCTATAAAGTAGTATCTGACTAAAAATATATAAATGACCCGACAATAAATGTCAAATGTTATTCGTTATATTTAATCAAATAAAAAAATGCGTACAAGATTTAGACATTTTAAAATTTAATAGTGCAACGTAAAAAGTAACAATACGTCGCAGAAAGAAAATAAACTCGACAAAAAAATGAAAGGAGCAGAAAAATTTCCAAATTTTTTTTTAGTGATTTTTGAAAGGCGGTCATATCTCGTCATTTGAAATAATCAATGTAAAATTATAAGAAAAAGAACGCAAAAGAAGTTTAAAAATTTTGAAAAATAAAATTGATTTTTTATTCACAATTGATTTTTTTTTTAATTTTGTTTTTTTGCCATATTTGATGAGTATTTAATGCGAACGCAAAAAAAGATTTTTTTTCGAAACGGAATTTTTTTACAAAATTTTATTTTTATTTTTTTTTCAATATTTGATGAGTATTTAACGAGAAATGGTGAGAAAATTGACGCAAACAAAGTTGTTTAATGTTAATCATTAATTTATGTTTAAGGAGCAATAAACCTGCTCCTTTAATTTTTTATAAAACATTGACGATTCAGGAAAGGAAAATTTTGAAAAAAAAAATTTAATTTTGAAAAAATAATTCAATATTTCAAAAATTTTAAATTTTTTTTTGGGTTATTTTTCTTACAATTTTACATTGAATATTTCAAATGTCGAAAAAATATATATTTTTTGAAATTTGAAAAGAGTTTTGCAAGCTTCAATATTTAATTTTTGTCGATATGGCCATTATTCACGATTTTTCTGCCTTATTTTTTTTTGCCGAGTGCATACAATGTAGGTATTATGTGTCTATTCATTTACATTTTTTGCTTATAAAAACAAACCATTGCAAATTTGTAAAACGTCCACTTAAATTTCCATAACTTTTCCAGCGCATTCACCATAAAAAAAAAATTATTTCCACGTACCCAAAAACGTATTTTTCCTTCCTGTTCCTTATTCGAACGCCCAGCTCGGCGAATTCTACTCGGTTTTAATACGAAACGAAAAGCCCCGCTTTCATTAATTTGAAAAACGCGAAAAAAAGGCGCCACCGCGGAAAATCGTTAATACCCTCGTAAAATATTAACGACTTTTAGAGGGGGAGATTTCCAAGAGCGTAAATTCAGCAGCGTATAATTCTGGATAGCGGCCCACATTTTTTCGACACCTGGAATCCGCCTTGTTTAAAATTAAAATCGAACAGAATCGTGTTTCGGGAAAATACACCGAGAAAACGGTTTTATTGCCTGCCAACAGGTATCTACGCTGATAGAACAGGTTTGTTGTCGGTAAGTAACGTCTACACCGAGAAAAATACTTTGTTTCAGTAACACACATCTGGGTTCCCTTAACTTATAGGAAATTTGTACGGAATGTCTTCAGTGTGTATCAGAATAACGGAAAATAAACATAAGAATCTTACGCGTCAGAGGTCCTGAAGTTATCCATTTTTCAGACATTTAAAAAAGAATTTCCGTTGAATTATTGATTGATTTGTACGAAAAACAAAGCATTGTTGATAAACACATACCTAAATAGTACAGTCATTGAAGCTGAAAATCAGCTGTAACCTCTTTGAAACTGCATGGATTTGCATCAAAATTTAGAATACGGCTCGTCTTAGGCTCAAGTTCAAAAGTGGCATAAGCCCGATTGACGCTTTTTGTTTTTTAGTTGTAAAAACTACTCCTAAGTGAAAAAAATTGAAAAAATTAAGTTTTAAGCATTTTATTGACAAAAATCTTGTTCAAGCACAAAGATTAAATAATGTACCATGTTCTCGAACATATTTTATGATATATTTAATCTTTTCGACCCTTTATTTAACCTTTTAAAACTACCTCTATTAAAAAAAATAAGTATAAAATTTACTTTTTAAAGATTTGGAATGATTAAATAGTGCAATTATTTAAAAGAAAAGTTACCTTATAGCTAATAAAATAATTTTTCCCTTTCTACCCCTAAAAACCACCCCTGTATTGACAAAAATGATAAAAAATTATTTTTTAAAAGCTTGAGATGCTTTAACTGTGCAATTATTTAAAATAAAAATTCCCTCATTGCTTATGAAAGAATTTGTATCTCATAACACTTTTCTACACTTATAAATCATCCCTGTGCTAAAAAAATTATAAAAAATTACGTTTTAAATCTTGAAATGCTATAATTGTGCAATAATTTAAAATAAAAATTCCCTTATATTGTTTATGAGAGAATATTTTACTTTTGCCATTTTCAACTCTTATAAACTACCCTTTTACCAATATTAATGTAAAATATTTTTATTATAATCGGTTTTTAAATATAATCAATCATAAAAAAATTGCTACGCTGCATATAAATAATCACACTAAATTTTTTTACTTATTTTATTTCTATAATATTTAATATTAAATATAAAAATCCTAACATTTTGNGTCTTCAGTGTGTATCAGAATAACGGAAAATAAACATAAGAATCTTACGCGTCAGAGGTCCTGAAGTTATCCATTTTTCAGACATTTAAAAAAGAATTTCCGTTGAATTATTGATTGATTTGTACGAAAAACAAAGCATTGTTGATAAACACATACTTAAATAGTACAGTCATTGAAGCTGAAAATCAGCTGTAACCTCTTTGAAACTGCATGGATTTGCATGAAAATTTAGAATAATGCTCATCTTAGGCTCAAGGTCAAAAGAGACAAGCCCGATCGACGCTTTTTGTTTTTTATGGATAAAAACTACCCCTAAGTGAAAAAATTGAAAAAATTAAGTTTTAAGCATTTTATTGATAAAAATCTTGTTCAAGCACAAAGATTAAATAATGTCCCATGTTCTCGAACATATTTTATGATATATTTAATCTTTTCGACCCTTTATTTAACCCTTAAAAACTACCTCTATTAAAAAAATAATAATAAAAAATTACTTTTTAACGATTTGGAATGATTAAATAGTGCAATTATTTAAAAGAAAAGTTACCTTATAGCTAATAAAATAATTTTTCCGTTTCTACCCCTAAAAACCACCCCTGTATTGACAAAAATGATAAAAAATTATTTTTTAAAAGCTTGAAATGCTTTAACTGTGCAATTATTTAAAATAAAAATTCCCTCATTGCTTATGAAAGAATTTGTATCTCATTACACTTTTCAACCCTTATAACACACAGGGGTGCTGTGCTAAAAAAATGATAAAAAATTACGTTTTAAATCTTGAAATGCTATAATTGTGCAATAATTTAAAATAAAAATTCCCTTATATTGTTTATGAAAGAATATTTTACTTTTGCCATTTTCAACTCTTATAAACTACCCTTTTACCAATATTAATGTAAAATATTTTTATTATAATCGGTTTTTAAATATAATCAATCATAAAAAAATTGCTACGCTGCATATAAATAATCACACTAAATTTTTTTACTTATTTTATTTCTATAATATTTAATATTAAATATAAAAATCCTAACATTTTGTTCCAAAAAAGTGTCTTTGGTTTTTTTACCATAACTCGGTTAATTTTGAAGCTATCCTATCCTGTTTAAAAAAGCATTTTAAAGATAATTTCAAGAGCTGTATGATCGTTTGCATATAAAACCTTTAAATTCCTTCGTTTTTTAAAGGGAAAGGATCGAAGGGCTCGAGCCAGGTCGTTTTTTCTCTAAAATGGATACTTCAAGCGGCGATATCTCCTTTATTTTTTATGCTATAGGAATAAAAAAAAGCAAAATATTTGTTGAAAAAAAAGCTACATTTTTGTTGTCTATCATTTTTTACGTATCTTTCATAGTTTCATAGTTATTATATAAATAAGGCAATTTTTTTTTAATAATGAAAAATACGTTTTCAACTTTTACCGTACATTATTCATAAAATACGCATTCTAAACTGGTCTAACTTCAGGATCGTATGAAAAAACTAAAACAAAACTAATTGTAAAGGGTCTACGATTAATTTTAATTCTGATGGAAATGATACAGCGTTTACTGCTCATTTTTCCTTAAAAAATATGAGCAACCCATCTGTTTTTGACGATAACTCCTTCAATTTTGCTCTGATTAACTTTTATAAGTACTCATTTTGAAGGTCTTTTTGAGTATTACAAAAAACTTCAGGAGCGTTATACACGTAAAATTAATCCTTTTTCCGTTATTTGACGTTGAATACATCGATTCGAGTATTCCCCCCAAAACAAATCCACTTCCATTAACCATATTTCGCATTGTATAGGACGTACAACACTTTTTAAAAAATGATTTTCTTTGTTTATTTATAAGCTACATTTTTGTTCATTAAACTTTTTTTAATAAAATGCGTAGTTTTTGAGTTATTCGCGAAAAAGTGTTTTTTTTTTCAGTCAAAATTCCAAGTTTTCAATCGTGACTACCTGCCAAATTTCAAGTCGATCAGTTCAGTTTCAAAGAATTCGGAGGTGAAAAGCTTCAATAACTGTACCAAAATGCATACGGATAGTTTTAATTTAATCTTTTCTATTAACAGACCATGATTAACAGTTACTCCTAATTGTTCGTTGTTTAATTAATTGTTTTTACTCTATTATCGGACCTTGAATGTGCGCACTTGCTTAACGCATTTTTTTAAATTTCTTTTCCGTGATTCACGCCATTTGAATAATGCGTTAGTCATGTCGCAAACGTCAACATCAGGTACCGTTGAACAAAAAGGTGTTTAATCAAATATTTACTTGTTGTATGATGCATAATCGAGCGAATAGTGGCTTCCGTGCTTCGACGTTGTTACTCGCGTTCGCTTGAAATGTGTGGTTGCGTGGAAAAACGCTTTTCAGACCGACTCTTAATTAAATACGTGGCGTTTTTTGCCGGGAATGTTATTTTCTTGGTAATAAAGCTGTAACAGAACGGAATTCGAGAGTTACATGCACACTCATGGTCTATGAAAATTAAAATGTATTATTTCTCTTTATTATCAGAAAATTAAGTAAAAAAATAAATTTTTGGTGACTTTCAAAAGATTGTAAATTGGCGAAAACTATTCGTAAAGCAATAAACTTAAAGCTTATATTCTTGGAAATTCATTGAATTGTTTTATTTTTTATTTTGGCTGTGTGTTTATGCTCCGGGCATTCGTTCTACTCGAAACGAAAATAGATCTCAAACGACTCGATTGCCCGCTGACCCACTCCGAAAGTCACGTGACCATCGCGACTGTGCAATTAAAATCTCTTTTTCATCGGAATTGCCCCATTAACCAGGGCGCCTTGCTTCAATCCTGGGCGGTAGAAAAAAACACCGCGGCTAATAACATATAATAGGGCAATCTGACAAAACGGCACAGGATAAATACATGTATGTAAACACTTAAAAGTCCGTACCTGCCTATTTGCATGCACGTCCCCTGTCTAATTGCTGTCTAATTAAGGCTGAACGTTCTGACCGATCTTGTGGTGCCTGAATTACAGTGCAGGATAAAGACGCTGGTGTTGATATTGTACTAATAGACTTTAATGGTAATACACGTTCAAAACTGTATGGCGTATTTGCAAACTTTAAAATAATAATAAACCGCCCCTGCTTCCATATTTGCTGTAATAGCTATTTACAGTAAGGTACTTTAATATGACTTCTTGTTTTAGTGCTTCGTTTGTTTGCAAAAGAATTTGGCGTGACGTCAAATCCGTAAAATTCAGTAGGCCTTGGATTTTACTGTGACATTTTGCTACAATTGTATTGAAAAATGCTTCAGATTAAAAGCAAATCACCTTTACGAGACATCGAAAAGGTGAACGTCGCTTCAAAATAAAAAAAAATATAAGTCGAAACATTTTTTATTTTTATATTCACATAATATTCATCGTCAAACTTCAATGCACGCCAATTTTAACAGTTTTTGATTAATAATTCGGAAATTTTCAATTTACTTTATGAGTTTCAGGGAAATTTATACAAATTTGAGTTTCTATGAACAGAGAAATGTTTAAACTATTTTTCTAGTTTTTTTTTTAGTCGTAAGCATGTTTGGTTACATCGAAGAAGAATTAGTGCATTATTTCTGACTAGTAATGTTAAATTACTTGTAATTTATGAAAATGTAATTTTACAGGTAACATTTCATGTAATTTACAAATTAGCTTGTAATTTATGACATTTAAATTTTACGACATTTTAAAGTGTACTCAGCTTGTTTAACTTCTCAGTACTCAGCTTCTATAAAACTAGTCATGCAATTCAATGATTACAAAATAATATTTGTCGATTTTTATGCAAAAAATTAAAATTTTTATACATATAAGTAACATTCATATAAGTGCAGTGCAGCAATAAAAATAAAATAAATCAAATCTAAATACAAATATTTAGATTTCTATTTAAAACAGCTTTCGTTTCTGTAAGCATTTGTTTTTCTGGGACATATGCTTCTTTAGTAGAATGTATACCTTATTATAGCTGTTTTACATTGACAATTTATTGATGATTAATTTATGAAGTCGCTTCATCAAGAAATTGGACAAGTGTAAGTGGTGCATTACACTTGTCGAATTTCTTGTCTACTGTCAAATAACTTCATGAATTTATTCATCAAGTTCTTGACGAATTAGAACATGCTCTAATTTTCGTCAATTTCTTCGTGAAGTTCAGAAATACCAATCCAACAGATTTCCTGCCTCAGATCAGTAATGAGGTTATGTTATTGGAATATGTAAATAATTGTGTGGCATCGTACTAGTTTTGCATTATTTTTAGGGATTTGTTACTTACAAAAACTAATGTTTATATGATATGTGTCAAAAAACGGTACCGCTGCTGTGTCACTACAATTATGAGTGGAAAGGTGACATTTGAAGTTTATTTGTTGGTAGAACTGATTTATGCGTCAAAAAACTTAACAAAGCCTGTAGCAGTGTTAAACCACACTGTTTACTAATAAATTCGTGATTTAATTCATGAAGAACTTCGGTAATTTATTCATGAATAAATTGTCAATGTAAAACAGCTATTAGAGCTTGTATAATCCTGGTCCTCATCCTCACTATCACCATACTCTTCAGAATGAATACTAATATTGCTAAAATAAAAGAAATGTTATAAAACCTTAAATGTCAAAATTGAAATTGGCGCGATATTTAAAATTAAGTGTAAATTATCATTAATTACAATAAATTACGTAATTTACGTAAGTTACAAAAATTACATAAATTACATCCGTTATCTCGCGGTGCGTAATATTACGGTAATTTTACAGTAATTTATGAAAGTAACAATTTGTCATTTTACCATTTACATCACTATTTCTAACTGAGAGTCAATGATTCATTAAATCTTGAAAAAATAACGTTTTTGTCACAAATTTATTATGAAAAGTATTAATCTTAAAGAAAAAAAATTTTCAATTTGTTATTAAAAAGTTTTTTTATTTAATTATCAAGCGAGCTATAAATTTCAAACATTTTGGTTTTGTGCTGATTTTTTCTTTAAAGTTTTTTGTAATTTTAACCATTGAGTATGATGGCGAAGAATTTTTTTGACTACATTAGGATCTCCACTAGAAACCCAAATTCGTATAAATTTCCCTGAAACTCAAACTAAATTGAAATTTTCCGAATTATTAATAAAAAACTGTTCAAATTGGCGTGCATTGAAGTTTGACAATGAATATCTTTTAAACGCTTTATTTAATCGACTAATCATAAGAGACCATTTTTGTAGAGCAGTTAATTTCCTACAACACCATGAATTGCGCATTTCATAATGATTTTTTGTTAACGAGTTATAAAATTCATAAGCAACACAGAAATTTGTCTTAAAATAATCAAACTTCAACCTTTAATTAATGATATTGGTAGCCTTATTTTTATTCAGTTTGTTTCAATAGTGGGAAAATTAGAGGCCAAATTTCAAAGAAAAACACCAAATTTTCTCAATTGTCGACGTTTCGTCACTTATCGTGACATCCTCAGGACAATTACAGATTTAAGTGCTTCACTGTGTTTTCCTAGTCTCGTTATACATAGTATGTCATATAACAATCTTGGACAGTATAGATATAGGTAGAGAATAGCGTACACATACATCAAGATCATGTACTCTTAATTAAATACGTGGCGTTTTTTGCCGGGAATGTTATTTTCTTGGTAATAAAGCTGTAACAGAACGGAATTCGAGAGTTACATGCACACTCATGGTCTACGAAAATTAAAATGTATTATTTCTCTTTATTATCAGAAAATTAAGTAAAAAAATAAATTTTTGGTGACTTTCAAAACATTGTAAATTGGAGAAAACTATTCCTAAAGCAATAAAAATCAAATTGAAACTTAAAGCTTATAAACTCAGCAAAACAATTGAGGGAGCAGAAAAAATTTTGTAAAATTTCCAATTCTTGGAAATTCATTGAATTGTTTTTTTTTTATTTTGGCTGTGTTTATGCTCCGGGCATTCGTTCAACTCGAATCGAAAATAGTTCTCAAACGACTCGATTGCCCACTGACCCACTCCGAAAGTCACGTGACCATCGCGACTGCAATTAAAACCTCTTTTTCATCGGAATTGCCCCATTAACCAGGGCGCCTTGCTTCAATCCTGGGCGGTAGAAAAAAACACCGCGGCTAATAACATATAATAGGGCAATCTGACAAAATGGCACAGGATAAATACATGTATGTAAACACTTAAAAGTCCGTACCTGCCTATTTGCATGCACGTCCCTTGTCTAATTGCTGTCTAATTAAGACTGGACGTTCTGAGCGGTCTTGTGGTGGCTGAATTACAGTGCAGGATAAAGACGCTGGTGTTGATATTGTACTAATAGACTTTAATGGTAATACACGTTCAAAACTGTATGGCGTATTTGCAAACTTTAAAATAATAATAAACCGCCCCTGCTTCCATATTTGCTGTAATAGCTATTTACAGTAAGGTACTTTAATATGACTTCTTGTTTTAGTGCTTCGTTTGTTTGCAAAAGAATTTGGCGTGACGTTAAATCCATAAAATTCAGTAGGCCTTTAGGAATTTTACTGTGGCAATTTGCTGCAACTGTATTGAAAAATGCTTCAGAATAAAAGCAAATCACCTTTACGAGACATCAAAAACGTGAATGTCACTCCAAAATAAAAAAAATAAATCAAAACAGCCTAATAATATATTAGGACGTTTCATTCGTCAAAGGTGCTTCAAAATCCATCAGAATTTTTCAAATCGACTGTAAATTCATTAAAAAAACACAAAAATCTGTGAGTCAAAGTTCATCGAACGAATTCCGCAAGCATTGTATCTTGTATCAAACTGGCTTTAGAATACAGGATACACAAGTTACATCAGTTAAAATGCCATAGATTGAACCATACTCAAATTATAGAGGGTGTTTGGAAAAATTGGTACAAAATTTAAAGGGGTGAAAGTAGAGCCAAAAATAGTAAAAAAAGTTCCTATAAACATTGGTCCTCCGGAGCACCGTTACTGAGATCCAAAGAGGTCTTATCATTTGGATATTTTTCAAAATAACTTTCTTTCTGAATGAAAATTGTAGGTAATGATCATACCATAAGGGTCTTTAACTACCATAAGTTTCATCAAAATCGGTTATAAATAAGGATAGTTTTGTAACTACTCTTAACGGAAAATTTTCGATTTTTTTGTATTCCTTTGAATTATCAAGCAGATAATATTATTTTTTAATGAATTGGACTTTTTTGAAGAAAAAATGTATCTACTTTTTTTTGGAATTCCGCGTAGTTTAGTCAGAAATAATTATATTTTAAATAATGTATGGCTCAAAACAGTAACTTTTTTTAACATTTTCACATAATAGGCATCTTTCATAGTGACAGTTTCAATTTCCTATTGAATATACTGTTCACCGATGAAGCAAATTTTCCTAGAGTAGATGCAGTAAACCTTCATAATGTTCATTCATGCTCGGAAGAAAATACTCATGAAATATTTGTAATTGTAGGAAGTACTCTAGTAGGTCCTTTTGTTCTTCCACACAGGCTTGGAGCGGCCGAATATCTTAGATTTTTGAACGAAAATCTTCTAACATTACTTGAAGATGTACCCCTCGCTACACGTCAGGTGATGCGGTATATGCACGATGGGGCGCCTGCACATAGAACACTTGCCGTTAGAAAATGATTAAATTTAAATTACCCGGATCGCTGGATTGATCGTGGTCGTGAGGCCCCTGTTTGTTGGCCTGCACGTTCACCTGACCTAACGCCTATGGATTTATTTTTGTAGGGACACATAAAAAGTATTGTTTATGCCACTCCTGTTACCTCCTTAGAAGAACTACGCTTAAGAATATATCAGGCAGCAGATGACCTTCGCAATAACTAAGAACTGTTTGTGCGAGTGCGTTATAACTTCAACAGACGTATTAGGTTATGCTTGCAGCAAAATGGAAATTATTTCGAGAATATTCTTTAAATTTAATTTTGCATTTCTTGTTTTTCGTTTGTATTAAATTTTATTTGAGATAAATAACTTAACCTAATACACGTCCCATAGTCATAAGTTATCAAACATTTTTCATTAATTAATAGCAAATTATTCTTAATGTTATTATTAAATAGCTAGCTTATTGACAGAAAGTGTCAATTTATTAATATGATAAATAACGATTTATTTGTTATGGCATCCGCCTACTTTATTTTTACAAATTTTCGCAATTACCCCTTTAGTGAACGATGACGCATCTATTTTTTTTACTAGAAAACTATCAGTTTTATCGAAAAATTACAAGAAGTAAAAAAGTTGCGCAATAAATCAGTCTTCCCAATAAATATTTTTAAATAAATAATTTGCGTCATATAAAAAATTTCTAATAAAATATTGCAATGGGGTTGACTGTTTCACTCCTTTATAAAATATGCCAATGATCGAACAAATATTAAAAAGTTGTCTCTTTGTTAGTAGGATGCTCATACAAAGTTTCGTGTCTCTAGCATTCCCCATGTTAAAGAAAAAAATTAAAATCAATCCTTTCCTTTAAGAGAGTGCAACTTTCATATAAAGTATTTTGACTTCAATCTTCTTATTTTTGGCTCTACATTCACTGGTACCATTTTTGCTATTTCATTTAAAAACACCCTATATATAATATACTATAGGGAATATGGCAGAGTTTGACATATGTGTGGTTGTTGTGACTGTAACATACTATAACTTTATGACTGAGTATATTCTGCTTGTTTGCAATGGAGGGTCAGTTGTAGGAAAGTGGGGGTATATTGCGACCATAACTCAGTAATTTGGGTCTGTGAGGGGCTCTAATAAGGATAACATTGTTGTAATATTACATCATGGCTGTTTAATAAGTTACATTAAATAAGGGTAGTATGACACATTGATGTAATTATATTTGATTTTGAAAGGTAACTGTTATTGGATAGGATCAGGGTAATATAACATACTACGGGGAATATGACAATAAACAGAGTTTAACATATGTGTGGCTGCTACGACTATAACTTTATGACTGAGTATATTCCGAGGAGTATGACAAAACACAGACTTTGGCACATGTATGGCTGCTTGTTTGCAATGGAGGGTTAGTTATCGGAAAGTGGGGAATATGGTAACACGTTGCTGTCATAACTCTGTAATTTGGCTGTAACAAGGTTAACGTAGTTGTAATATGACAATAGGGCTGCTTATTTATAACAAGAATTTGCAGTAAATTAGGGTAATATGACGTGTTCTTAATGTGACATATTTTACGTATTTTTGCATATTCTTAAGAGACAATGATTGAAGTGTGTGGGGGTAATATGGCGACATAGTTTGGGGAATATGTTGATTTCCATCTCAAAAATCCCCAATCTTACAAGCAGTCTGGTTCCAATCCTCGCCTTCCTGATTGTCGGCGTTTCTTTCAACTTTTCCACTGCGAGAACGTGCGCTTTCAAAGCGTGGATATTTTTCAAATCTAGCCGGCGTGCTACGCGGGGATCACTGTCCCCTAACCTGTCGGTATCCCTGCCGCGGGATTAAATCGGTAATCTTGAAGGGGCCGCCCGACGCGTTGAAGTGTGACTACCGCAAATCCTCTTAATTTCGGTTTCGGAATAGAAGAATCATCTGCATAAACCGCGTTCCGTGTTCGCCTCGAGGACGACACGACGGACGCTCGTACGCGTGGGTGAGGCGGCCGTAATCGAGCGTTGACATTTTTAACGAATCGTTCGGGGACAGGTCAGGATCGAGGAGAAAACCGTCGGGGCCGTTTCATTTGTTTCGCGGTATCTCGCCTTGAGCTCTAATAACCATTAATTAAATCTCGTTTTTGTTAAAAAGCAGTTCCTTACGTTACGCTGAACCGTAGACGAAAATTATACTCTGAGAAAAGTGTTGATTGCCAGTGCGGCAATGTTGCAAGGTTATTGGGTTTGTAATTAATTCACAGGCCCACAAATAACATAACGGTCTGCTCCGTAAAGCGTACCATGGTTCGTGGTTGACTAGTCTTGGTTCTAAAATTATTTAGCCATAAGTTTACTCACTTTTCTCAAAAATTTCGTTTTGCAAAAGCACACACATTTCATATGGTTGGAAAGAGAAAAAGAATCAATCGAAACGTGCAAAAAATTTTAACAACCCCATTTTACAAAAAAGATATCGATCATCTACAGTGTGATGAAAAAAATAACATCCCATTTAAAAATATATATACTTTTACAGGGTATCCAAAAATGGGTTACCAAGTTATAGCTCGGGGCCTTCATAGGTCATTAATGTTTTAGTGAAAACAAGGTGAAACATTTATTTCCTTGTACCATTAAAAATGTTTAAAATTAAAAATTGATTAATTTTCTCTCGATACGGATCTGGATGTTAGCGCTATTTCGCTCGATCCCGCCTAGTGGAAAACGCTCTTGGTTCGTGTCAAAACAATTCAAATTGAGAGGTTTCTTTTAGTGACAACTCGTTCTTACTGGAGATTAATGTTTTACGAGTCACTCGACCATATGGAAGCGCTAGGAATTTGACACAGAGTGAAATAATTTTACCATAATTAATACAGTCTACGAGTGGCTTGATATTAGCAAGAAGAAACAAAATTGTCTTTTTAGAAGGCGCTATGTATAAATATAATTAATAGGTATAGTCTTTCCGGAGTCAGTTGAACATGTATAAAAACGCCTAGCAATAAAATTTAATGAGTTTCATAGGCGTTCCTAAAAAAGTTTTCTGCTGAAGGCAAAAAATAATAAAAATTTGTATATTTATTTATTTATTTATTTATTTATTTATTTATATAGTTGGAATCAACTGCCAAG
>NW_019425991.1:0-562 GCF_000390285.2 Anoplophora glabripennis | reverse complement strand
GATCCGACAGTATTAAAATGTTGCCATCTTACATAGGAAAGTTTTCGAGTAAATGACGATTGAATGTTAGAAAACCCAAATCAATTAAAATAAAGCAAAAACGTTATCAAATTTAGTTTTTCTAAATGCTTGAAGTTTTTTATGGATCACGTAGGTGTAAATCTTTACAAAGTGTCATTGTTTTTAAGTATTGTAAGCGATATAAAAAATATTGTTGAATTTAAAGTATTATGGCACATTTAACTGTCACACAAAGAATTGTAATTTTAATTATTATCGGATGCGGGGATAAAACTAGAACGCAGCAGGAAATTTGCGATTTATTTAATGAAAATCATCCAAATCACCGTATCAGCCAATCAACAGTCAGTAAGATAGAATCTAAATTTTGAGAAACTGGCAATGTTGTAGACATTCCAAAACCTGGATGTTCAAGCGTTAGTGAAGATCACAAACTGAACATTTTGATAGGTATGGTAGATAATCCTCATAATACTTCACAATTGGTTGCATTAAACAATGAAATTAGTCAGACCACAGTGCTACGTATTCTGAGGAAGGA
>NW_019425990.1:56380-57152 GCF_000390285.2 Anoplophora glabripennis | reverse complement strand
AGGCCTACACGAGATGAGGCAGGATAAAGAGGGATAATCCCCCTCGATCCCAAATCATTGAGGCCAATTTCTAGCCATAGAATAATGGCGCGTTATGATTCCGAAATCATGAGTACAGCTGTTATCAGTGGGTACATAAAATATGCAACAAATGTTTTCATTTGTGTTTATATACACACTAGTATAATAGATACATTTGCTTTATCACATAAGTAACCCTGTTAAGATGTTGTTAAATCCGAGAAAATATTAAAATCTAAATAAAAAAAATTAAATATATTGCCACGGTAATTTTAATGTACGTCCACAGGGGGCGTTGTTTTCGGATTTGGAATCACAATCTACTTTTTACTAGGTCTGTGGTGCTGAAATATTCAGTTGCTGTTTATCTGATGACGATTTCGATTTATATGCCACCCTCAGTTTAAGGAATAAGCGAACGCTTATCAAGGTGGTACTTCAACCGCAGCTAACCTACGCCTCCACGGCGTGGGGTCACGCGGCAAAAAGCCACTTAAAGTCATTACAGGCTGTGGAAAACATAGCCCTCCGCACGGCCACCGACGCGCCCTGGTACGTAAGAAACACTGACATATTACGAGACTTACAATACACAAACGCTACACAGACAATAAGACAAAACGCGGAGAAACGATTTGACGTAGCCGCTAGACATGACAATCCCCTCCTCAGGCAAGCCGTTGACTACGTACCCGACGTGACCGACAAACACAAAAGACCTAGACACCAACTTTTTGACCCTGGGTGACCA
>NW_019425990.1:1962-53640 GCF_000390285.2 Anoplophora glabripennis | reverse complement strand
CATGGCTGTGCAACTAGCATTGCCAGATTCGCAACAGGGAGGGGATGGAGCTTGTCCAGACACACGAAGAACGGGGTGAGGAAAAGGAAGTAACTTTAAGTTTGTTACGTTTGTTACAAGTTTTTTCACTATGTAAAATCTAGTGTCTTTAAATTTTTTACTAACTTTTCCACACTGAAATTCACGACTCACGTTTGTTTAGCATGACGTTTTTCTTGATTATATTATGTATTTGTAGTAAGTATGAGAAAAATATTGGAAGTTTTGGCAAAAAGGTAAGTAAATATTAAATTGAGTTTTCCAATTAAATATAGTGAAAAGGGTTATGTTTGTTTACACACAAAAGGAAAATATTTATTATTTATTTATGATGTCAAAACATTCATATTCTTAAAAGATTGTTTTTTCTCCGTCAACTTTCCATTTTGTTTGTGTGTTTAGAAAACAGGTTTAACAGAAAATATAAAGTTTGTGAATAGAATTGTTTGTTTGTATGCAACATTAATAACCGCGCCATTATTCCATGGCTAGAAATTAGCCTCAATGATTTGGAATCGAGGGGATTATCCCTCTTTATAACATTAATAACCACATTAAAATTGCTAATAAATACTGTTTTATAAATTTTGCAGTTTTTTTTATGTTTATTTAAACGAGTAAAATACGATTTTACCATTATAAATCGTATTATCGTATATATATTTTAATATTAAAAGGAAGTAGTATTAGGGTCGTATGACACTATGCTAAAATTATAACTAATTTCAGTAATTAACTAAGAACTTTTTAATCTTGCATAGTATCATACAGAAACTGCAACATTTTTGTTGCAATTTGTGGATGATACTATGCCTCTGCACTCAGTGCAAAAGTTCATGTAAATCGAAATTGTCATGATTAGTATTAGTGTTCAGTTATTCAATAGTTCTTTGCTATCCTTTTTTTTATCTGTGTTCAGTGCCCACTGCCCAGAATTCAGATTAGATAAGTACTGTTCAGTTCAGTGTTAAAAAATTGTAAATAGTTTTATTCCGAGTTTTATTATTTTTTAATATAATATAGTTTGCATTGATTTTTCTTAAAACTAATCATTTTGTGTACACATTTCTGGAAAAAGGAGAAATGAGTGCCGATGTTTTAAAAAAATGTAAGTTTATAGAAAACAAACGCCGGTAAGGTGTTAAACTTAGGTTAAGTATAGCAAAGAAATTCTGTGTTTTGGTAGCTTTTGTATTTCGAAGTAAAAATAATTCTCGTCATTGCTGAGTTTCTATTCCTGAAAATACTTCTGCTACTAAAAACTCCTAAGGATCTATCACATAGAAATTTGGAGGATAGATGAGAGAATTGTTTACCTTAATTTTTTAATTGTATACCCTTCATATGAGCAGTCACATGCAGATGGATAACTGTTTTTCTAGTCCGTTAAATAAATTAGAATTCAGTACGACACTTATATTCCAAGATTTAAATAAGAGACCAGTGTAAGAAACCTCATATTTTAAGAGAATACCTTCTATTATCCAGAACACTTTTAAAGCATTAGTTGCCCCCATATTTGCAATAATAGAAAGACTTCCACTCGAATAAATTATTAAATGAAATGTTTTATTTTATATTTACAAAATGGAGCATTTTGAATCTCTGTCGTAATCAAATGAAAATCAGAACGTCTGTGCAACCCTACTGTATACTAAAGATTGAACTGTTAAACAAAGTTACAATTTTTTGCTCTACAGTATATAGTGTGTACAAGTTTAACGTTTGCTTCATTTCTTTATATAAAAAAATATCTTACTAACATATTTGTTCAATGTAATTGAATTACTTATTCAGTTATTATTTATTGTACATGTACTAATTTATATAATATTTATTATTATTTTACTTTATATTTTTAGCTTCACCGAAAACAAAAGAAAAAGATATCGAAAATGGAGCAGAACCTTCTGCACCAATAACAAAAAAGGGTATTCTAACTTCATTCAAGACTGGAAAGCAAATGGCTATTCCAGATACTGATATTGTAAGTGAAAAATTTTGAGGCTATCAATATTTTAATTAAAACTTATGTTTCAGTTTGGTAGATGCCGATTTGTAACGGAATTTGAAAAATTAAATAGAATAGGTGAAGGAACATATGGCATCGTTTGTAAGTGTCTCTACTTAATTCTCAACTACTAATTAAGTATATGCTCATAGGGTTTGACTGATTTGAGCATTTGTTAAATATATCTGATATGTCCATGTAAATTGTGGGGATCCAAAATTTATGATTCTTCATATTCATGAATTATAAATGCTACAAATCGAAGAAGTACAAAAATTGTGGCTAGAAGTACATTTTGTATGTTTCGAGTGAAACATCAGAATGGGTCACTTACTTTGACAAAAGTTTTTTACTTTTGTAATAATCTATGATAAATATCTATTATTATTTAAGCTTACCCTTTATGGTAACAAATAAAATATTACATAGTATATTTTGCAAAAAAAGATAATGCCATTATTTTTTGAGTGAATAAATTATTCATAAGCCGCATTAGTGCAGGTTCAGGAATAAAAAACGTATTTTATCTTGACTAGGGATTTTGAAATTAAGTTAATTGATAAGAAGCTTCATGCAAATTTAGTTAGTTTAGAGTTTTAATGAAGGAAATCACATTAAATCTCACATTTTCATTTACTTCTCTTAATATGAAAACAGCACTTTCTAATCTCATTACTTCACTATATTTGAGCATTTGAATAGAATCTTCTATGGCCTTTATTTTATTTCTAATTTTTCTCCACAATAGATCTTTAAAAGGGGGGGGGAGGGATTGATTGCTGATATAGTAAGAAGGTAAAAAGTATATTGATGTTGGATGGTACATTTAAAGGTATTTTTGAAGAGCTTCTTGAATAAGAATAGCTGATGTACTAACTAATAATTTATATTGGGATGTTGAATAAATTCTTGCTGTTTTTTTGTAAAAATTTTTATTTTTTAAAAACAATTAGTAAAAAACATGTTACTGAAAGTATTGTTCATGGCTAGCCACTACTTTTTCCTATTTTTCTGGCAGTATTTTAATTTCATGTTGAAATATTGACACGTCTTTTGAGGCTATCCAAGAGTCAACCCATTTTGTGGCATCTTCATAAGAATGGAAGTGCTGCTCTGTCAGGCCATGTGCTCTCTATCGGAACAAGAGATAATCAGAAGGGGCAATGTCTGGTGAATATGGTGGAAGGAGTAAGGGGACTTTCCATTTAAGCATTTCCAAGGTTTTCATCAGTATCGCAACATGTGGCCGAGTGTTGTCATGCTGCAAAATCACTTTGTCGTTTCTCTGCTCGTATAATAATTGTTTTTCCTTCAATGTTTGGCTCAAACGTATTAATTGTAGTTGATAGTGATCTCCCATGATGGCTTCGTTTGGTTTGAGCAGTATAGCAAACTACACCTTGCTGATCCCACCAAATGCAGAGCAGAAGCTTGGAACCATGGATATTCGGCATACTCCATGATTTCCTACGTTTATGTATATCTATTTTTGACGTTTCTCGCCTTCAACTGGTACGCCATCCAATGTCCTTGCTTTTCAATCATTCCTAATGATTTCAAACATTACGAAACTGTTGATCCTATTGTGACTCCTAATGATTCTGCAAGATCAGCTAATGTCTGATATGAGTCTTCATGAAATAATACCTCCAATTCTTCAACTTCAAACAATGAGCCAGAGCGTTCTTTATCTTCAACATCAAAATCATTATTTTTGAAGCGACTAATCAATATCTGCATTTCTGTGTGCTTCAGCTGCAGTTTTTTTTTCAATGTGTTACTACACAATCTCCCCATATGTTTTTTTTCGTCGCAGAATTTGATATGAAAAAATAAAGTTTACGCTTTCTCGAAATTATACACTGAGTTTCAACTTTGCTTATACGCTTCTTCATAGGCGCGTTACCATCTTAAACTACACGCTTGCCGTTCTGGTAACGCCATATGTTAGAAAGCAGCTAGAACTTATTCAACGTCCATATATTTATTTAAATATCTTCCGCTTCCCAATGTGGATTATTACTGAAATAGGTTCTTTATTTAATGGTTAAATGTTAATTGTGTTGTATTTTTCTCTTAAATATAATGTATTATTCATTTAGATCGTGCTAAAGATACAGCATCTGACAAAATAGTTGCTCTTAAAAAAGTACGAATGGATCTGGAAAGAGATGGTATACCTGTTAGCAGTTTAAGAGAAATTCAAGTTTTACTAAATTGTAAACATGAAAATATCGTTCATCTTAAAGAGGTTGTTGTTGGACGCAGCTTGGAAAGGTTAGTTTTATTTACATTTTATTAAGAATTTTATTAGTCATAATTATTTAACAAAAAATGTCATATTTAATGATTTTTTACAGCATTTTCTTAGCTATGGAGTATTGTGAACAGGACTTGGCATCGTTACTAGATAATATGCAGGCGCCTTTTACAGAGTCTCAAGTGAAATGTATAATGTTACAAGTTTTAAGAGGTTTGAGATATTTACATCATAATTTTGTTGTACACAGGGATCTTAAAGTTTCTAATTTACTAATGACGGATAAAGGATGCGTAAAGATTGGTAAGTATTATAATACAGAGTAAACTCTTGAGGTGTATGTATGAGTTAATAAAGGTACAATATATTAATAATCGAATATTGATCATTGATCGAATATGATCATTGTTTGCATCTAGCTTGAAAGTAATAATTTTCGTAGAAATATCTGTGAATTCAGTATAAATCAGTAGAATTTATTTCAATCAGATTTGATTATTGAAAAATCAATAAAGACTGCTACATTCCTGTATGATGATATGCAGTGCTACTGCTACTGCTACTAAAAATCAATAAAGACTGCTACATTCCTGTATGATGATATGCAGGTTGCATATCATTTACATATTGTGTGACATGGCACATAATGCGTTTGTTCGACATACCAAATTTTATTAGCACTTGCTTGTTGCTTTGTGCTAACCTGAAATTGAACGAACAATGACTAAATTATCGTTACTTGTCACATTACAGTTTTGGTTAGCGCTTGATTAAAATTGTCAGTGAATTGCCAAATTTAGCTCTTCTTGCGACAATTAGTCTTAGTTTATCGATGTTTCTTTATATCATTGTTGTTTTACTTTTATAGCAGATTTTGGTTTAGCCAGATGGTTTGGTGTCCCACTTAAACCGATGACGCCCCATGTTGTGACATTGTGGTACAGAGCACCTGAACTGTTATTGCAAGCTCCAACACAAACGACCAGTGTTGATATGTGGGCAGCGGGTTGTATTTTAGGTGAACTTTTAGGACATAAACCTTTATTGCCGGGACGATCTGAAATTCAACAGCTCGAATTAATCGTTGATTTACTCGGTGAGTACAAATTATAATAAAATGGATATATATTATTTTACAGATTTTTTTTCCTCTTTCCTGGAAATTTTATTGTGAGTGTAGTTATATTTGATATCCAGTTATTACTATTTATAGTTATTTACTATTTTTTCCATTTTCTTAGTGATGTGTTATTTATATTTGTAGCATATTAAAATTAGATATCACATTTTTTCCTTAAATTTTATTTTTTCAAAATGTAAAATTCTGTATTGATCTAACGTTAAAATGCACAAACTCGATTACTTCACATCTGCTATAATCGTACAAAATGAATCGGTGATCCTGAAGTAAAAGAAAATGTGAAGTAATTGAACCTTGAGGGGTAATTTTTGGACGAAAATAATATGACATAAAAATAGCACTAAAGGATATTTATTAACAAAGGGAAGCCAACATATTAAGGTCAAACGTAAAAATAAATGTGCTTTGGCCAAAATTTTAATTTTTATGAACAAGGCAAACTTGTCTATAAAAAGACAACTGTTCGGTCATTAATACAAATTTCCGCAAATTTCACCGACAACGTTTGACTGTATATTCACCACGATAAATAAATACGATCTATGAAAAAGAAGTTGCATAAAAACTTTTTGGTTTTTGATTTACAGGCCTTCAAAGTTGTCAAAAATAATACTAATTTAATTAATAACTTCATAACCCTTTTACCGATCACGTTAAAATTTGGCACATTTATTTGGACTATTATTAAAACTTTAGTCAAATCGATATACTGGGTGATAGTTTTCTTCGATTACCTCTCCCTTTTAGTGATCAAAACTTTTACAGTGGTCGTATTTTTTTAAAATAGGCAGCAACATTGAAAAGATCGTTTTATTTAAAAAAAAAATATTGTCTTGCGAAAATCGCCTTCAGAAAGCCATTCTTGAGAAAAATGGCATTATTTACAGGTCTGTATGTTTCCGTTTGCTTAGCAGTGTCACGCTTTTAAAACTTTGAGTTCAGTAGGCGATGAAAACAAGATGTCGATTGCTTTGGCTATCAGGTAATGTCATTATTGTCGTGCTTCTTTAGGATTCTCATAAAAAGAGAAGATTCAGTTTGTTGTTTTGAAAAAGCTTAAGATACTAATCGACTTTCTGAGAAATGAAAGATTTTAGCAACTATGTATGAATTTGTTTTATTTCTTTGCGATGGATCAATTGTGCATGTTTGAAAGAATTAGGAAAATATTCTTTTTAGGATCCTCTCAGTTTTTGCCCCTGAATAAACTCGTCTACCTTAAACTTCTTAAGCGTCTTAAGCATCTTAATAGATATTTTGTAACAATCAATCCATTTCTTTAAAGAAACTAAACTTCATTTTTTGCTCATAAGTTGTTAAAATATTTCATTCCTCAAATGCAGTTAATTTGGTATCATGTATTTTTTCAGAGTAGCAAATAAAACATTCTCTCTCTTTTTATTTGAAATCTAGCAATTTTAAGAGAAATCGACGAGAAATTTTGACTGAAATCGACGGATAGTTAGGAAAGTCATTTTCCTGAACAGATTCATAGGCAGGAAAAATATTTTCAAAAAGAGAGCGTCACACATCTCGTACCCCACTAATTCAAAATTCAAATTCAAATTCTTTATTGTTCCTTCGTATACAATACATGAACAAGACAGTGTGGCATAAAGCAAAAGAAAAAGAAGAGAAAAAGTGTTGGTTTATACATAAACAAGGAGAAAACAAAGCAAACAAATAAAAAAGGAGAAAGTTGCAATTAGGCAAAGGTTACATGGTTAGATGATTGCTACACAGTACAGGGATCGTACCCCACTAATGCAGGAATTAAATGTTAAAATATGATTTTTATTGTTTTTCTTATGCCATATATGAGTTTTCAGGTACTAATGAAAAACTATTTGAAAAGTCGGACTTTAACCATGTAATTTGGCTTAAATTTCATTGTTTTTGCCCGAGAAATCTGTAACATCTTATATATTGTATTCGAAATAGTATTATAAGTATCCGATTAATTTTAGGAACACCATCTGACGCAATTTGGCCTGGATTCAGTGAGTTACCTGCACTCCAAAACTATAGCTTAAAACAGCAACCTTACAATAACTTAAAACAAAGGTTTCCTTGGCTTTCAGCGGCAGGTTTACGCTTATTAAATTTCTTATTTATGTACGATCCACGTAAACGGGCAACAGCTGAGGAATGTTTACAAAGTAGTTACTTTAAGGAACCACCACTGCGTAAGTTTTAAGCTAATTTTCCGATAAAATTAATAACGGTAGGATTTATAGCTTGCGATCCAAAATTAATGCCAACATTCCCTCAACATAGAAACATTAAAAGTAGTAAGTCATCGACATCAGATCAAAATACTGGAGCAGGAGACCAAACCAACAATTTACCGGCCATATCAGATTTGGTAAGATTAATGTATCTATATATATATATATATTTCTGGATATCTGTAATAAATTGTTGTGTTTAATATTTCAGCTTGGCTCTATAGTTAAAAAAAGAAGAATGGAATAAATATTTAAAACATTTAGGTTGTACACGTTAATTAAGAAATTTAGTGTTACTGATTTATAAAGAATAAATGAAATATCTTTCAAATGTTTGAACAAATATTCTCATTAACAATATAGGCTATAAAAATGCATAGATATATGCATGAATTTAATAGATTTCTGTATCTCCATCAACACCAACGTAGTGACTACTAATTCAAGAGCTACAGAAATTGAATAGAAAGAAAGTTAAATATTAAAACTAGAAAATTTGTAAAAATAATTTTTAAGTAATGTTTGAGAAGTGCCTGGTGAATTATTTGAATTCAAAATTTAGAGAATATTCGGAAAATGCCTTACATACTGAAGGATATACATTCTGCCCTGAAACGATAAAATTTGTAGCATCGGAACAAAAATTCGTGTCACTAATGTGGAGAATCAGTCACTTACCTATTTCACAAGTTAAATAGATTTATAGTCGACTATAATGGAAGAGAAAGAAATGAATAATGATAAACGGAATTAAACCATTGTTGAAAGTATAAAGAGTGCGTCACGAAGAGGGCCCAGTAGGATTATCTCAAAAAGTAGTCAGAATTGAAATTTGAAAATTTGTATACAGGGGTTTATCAAAAAGGTCTATTGAATGAAAATAGTGTTAACTTCCTCGCACTTCCGGTTATATCGGAAGTCTCTGTTATTTCAAATGGAACACTATGTATATTTATGCATTTTTTAATTCTATGGCAAATTCTAGACTATTTTCATATAAGGTACTATAGACCAAAATGTGACAGTTTTCAAGTTATTACTATTCGAAAAAAATTGAGGGATGTAAGTCATTTTTGAAAATAGAGTAATTCCGACATTTTGCTTTATTTATTAATGAAATTTGGCATGGATAATTTAAGAGCAATGGAATTTAACCAGTCAAATTTGCAAAAAATGATACAGTATTTAAAAACCTGTGGCCAATATTGTGGCGTTGAAGTTGAAGTTAATTTCAAATGATACACCCTGTATATTATTACATTAATGGATGCAGAATTAAATTTCTTTTAAAATTATACTATACTAAATTGGAAATTATTGATTTCAACACAGAAAAATCTACGAGTATGTTAGGTTTATTTAAAGTATCACCCATTTTAATTTAATATATTGAATTATTATTTTTGGTGAAGGTATAACGATAATAAAAATTACAGTTTATTAATCGGACACCCTTTATTATTCAATTCTTTAGAGCATTAAATCCATTGTACATTTTTCTGTATTGAAATCAATAATTTTCAATTTACACAAGAACTGTTAAAACTGTTAACTTTGGGTATAGAGAACTATAGTATCATTTAAAAGTAAATTTAATTGTGCATCCATTAATGTAATAATATACAGGGTGTACCATTTGAAATATTTGAGTAAATTCAACTTCAACGTCACAATATTGGTCACACATTCTTAAACACTCTGTATGAATTTTTGCAAATTTGACATAAACTGGTTGAATTCCATTGCTTTTAAATTATCCATGCCAAATTTCCATAATAAATAAAGCTAAATGTCGGAGTTACTCTGCATAATCACTTAATCTCTGCATAATCACATAATCACTTGCATTCCTCAATTTTTTTCGAAAATTGATAGTAACTTGAAAACTCACATTTTGGCCTATAATACCTTATATGAAATTAGTCTAGATTTTACCATAGAATTAAAAAATGCAAAAATATACAGAGTGTTTCATTTGAAATAACAGATACACCCTGTATATTTTAACACAATACTGAGCATACCATACTAAAAGATGCCTTTGGTGCCAAAAAATGACTAGAAAACATGAACATATGTACGTTGTGCAATTTGCGCACGCTCCATAATTATGCAGCATGACATTTAAATTAAACAGAATGGGATATAAAAATGTAACAACATATCTTACTGATTACAGCAATAATATTTTTACCTGTAAAGACGGGAAATATTAGATTAAATATACAAAAATATAAGAAATTGTTCACTAGTAAAATGTTTATGTGATGTACAATTAAATTTCCGACAAGTTTGATCTTTTTTAGTCAAAAGTTGAAACTAATTGAGGTATATCAGGATGTTGAATATATTCTCGCTGTTTTTTCGTGAAAATTAATGCTTTACTAAAAAAAAAATAGTAAAAATTGTGTCACTGAAAGTATTGTTCATTTCTAGCCACTACTATCCCATTTTTCTGGCAGCCTTTCAATTACAAATAAAAACGACACGTCTTTTGAAACTATCCAAGAGTCGACACATTTTTTGCCCATTTAAGTGTTTCCAAGTAGGTTCTCACTAATTTAGAATATGTGGCCAAGCTTTGTCATGCTGCAAAATCACTTTGTCGTGTCTCTGCTCATATAGGGGCTATTTTTTCTTCATACATCAATTGCAGTCGCTAGCGAGCTACCGTGATGGTTTCATTCGGTTTGAGAAGCTCATAATAAACTACACCCAACTGATCCCACCAAATACAGAGCAGAAGCTTGGAACCATGGATATTTGGCTTTGTGGACGATGTTGATGCATGGCCGGGCTTGCCCCGTGATTTTTTACGCTTAGGATTATCGTAGCATATCCATTTTTCATCGCCAACTCGTACGGTTTAAAACTTCTGCAAATTCAGCTAACGTCTGACATGAGTCGTCGTGAAGTAATACCTCCAATTTTTCATCCTCAAGCTGTTTCGGTGCACCAAAGTGTTCTTTATCTTCAACATCAAAATCATTATTTTTGAGGTGTCTAAACAAATCTGTGCATGTTTGTGTCAGAGCATGGTCGCCGTAAACCTCAACAAGAATTAAGTGTGCTCCAGCTGCACATTATTATTTTTTTTTCTAATAAAGTGCAGTAAAATTCCTTGCAAATATATAGTGAAAAAAGTAGTTTACACTTTGGCTAAATAACATACACTGAATTTCAAGTCTAAATTACACACTTGCAGTTCTGGTAACACCGTCTGTTGGAAAACAGCTAGAACTTATTCAACGCCCCAGTATATAAAAACAAATTCACCCTTAAATTCAAAATGACGGATGACGTTACAAGGGTGGAGCTTCAAATGTGTGAATCCCCTTCTACTAGGAAAAGAAAATTAATTACTGAATTAATGCAATTTAAAATATAATAAATATAATAGCGACTGGGCTAAACATTAAATTAAAGACTGATAAAGATAGCAATAGTAATATTGTGTTGTAGAAGGGAGATGGACCTGCTTTGCAAACCACTGTATGATGATTTCTCTACCTTCTCTAAAAGCAATTTCTTGTGATGGAAATTCCAACTTGAAACTAAACGAAGTGCAAATATATTTCGATTATTTCCATTTTTAACTTGACATGATACGTCTGGTTTTAAATAAATGCAACTGCTAAAGATTTTGATTATCCTGTGTATGTGTCAAAATAATCAAAATATCTAAGAATTCACAATTTTCAAAATTATACATGTATTATGGGTTGTTCTAGGTATACATATTTTTTTTTCTAGGATAGATTAAATCTAAATATAAAAGCTCCGTTCGATTCTAAAAAAAAGTGGCGCAGTCAGCGACTTACCGATATGAGAAAGATGATATTATTAAATTTTTTCTGGGGTGGGTTGCGCTTTGAATTTTTTTAGTAAAAGGTAGAAATTATATAATTAGCATATTTCGACAAAATATTGAAGTCACCTGTATTCTCATTTTGTAAAATAGAAAAGGCACAGCAAAATATCAAATATGGCTTATTAATTGCATTAACTTTATGGCGCGATCCTCAGTTTTAGTTTAGAGAAGGAATAGGTCTCGCACGTTCTGCCCATACCGCCAAAACAGCAAATCGGTATGCTGATCCGCATTTTGAAATGTGAAATGCAAAGATTTCTTACATTTTATCGTAAAGAATAATATAATAAATCAATTTTTATTTTGTATTCCTATGAGGAGGCATCTATCACTATTTCCGAGAATACGTAAAAAAATTGTTTTCTCAAAATTGGAGTAGGTATATTCTAATTTTTGTAAACATTTCAAAATATTTAGGTTATAATAAGTTTCCATTTCAGTTTCTTACCACATCGTTAAAAAATAAAACAAAAAAAAGGATCGCTTATTTAAAAATTGTATAAATACATAAATACCTCCACGCGTACCTATTGCTGTTATTATATTGTTAATTAAGTTATGATTATTATGCATATTATTATGAATCAAAAAATGAGAGAAAGCATTTCAGGCTATTGGAAGGGATAGGGTTGGCACGGAGTACCTTGACTAGTGCCGAATCAGTGTAACTACTAGCTAGTTCAACAGCAATCAGAAATGTTGGAAGCGTATGTCATCGCTATAGAAAACCTACACAGGATGTTTCAAAAAGGTGTTGCCAAACTTGAGGGGGATATAGAGCACATTGTGGTAGAAAATTTTTGTATAAAAACCCCTAGTCGGAAATGAGCCGTTTTGTCCCTGGAACAATTTTTGTCCAAAAACGTAATGTTACCTCGTTGATCCCAAAAAACGAATAAAATCAATTTTTACCAACATCATGTGTAGGACATGCAGTTTGTAAACACAAAAGATAAACATGTTTATTTTGTTTTAAATAATTTTTTGTTATCCTTAATAAAAATCACTTAAATATTTGATGTCAACGTAATAACATTATACGTTTTTGGACAAAAATTGCTCCAGGGCCAAACGCCTCATTTCCGACTAGGGGTCGCCAAGTGAAACACCCTATATAACTAAATTTTTATGGTCATCACTTAATAACCACCAGTCAGTATGCCAACTCTGCATCCTGAAATGAGGAAGGCGTTGATTCACAGAAACAAATATATTGTATCTAATAAAAGAGCGGTTAATTTTATTTTGTGGTTCGATTTCTCAGAAATATCAGAGGTTTTTACATCATTACATTAAAGTTTTAATTGCATAATATTCTTGATAGAACGATATAACATTTTGTTCTGATGCAATATCTGCACCCGCATCGTCGGATAGAAGTGATGTTAGATTTGAATTATTTTCCTCAAATTTCTAATTTATTTCTGATACGTCTTCATATCTAAGCTTAAATAATCTTGGCTATGTTATCAATAGCTGTTTTAACAATGTGTAATTGATGTATTTGATAAATTCTCTTATGACAATACTTTAAATATTTTTTTCTCCGCGATATAATTCTTAATTAATCTAAAATTAAATAATTAAAATTAATAATTAATCTAAAAATCGTTATATTATATATTTGAAAAAGACAAATAACCACGTCAACTCAAAGTTTATGTGTTATATAAGTAAAGAGTAGTACAAGCAAGAAATGTTTAATTTCCTCTAAAAATGTGGAAGCCAAATTCTGGAAATGCGAATCTAATAAAGGATTGAAAATAATCTACTTGCCAATGAGAATAAAAAACATGTAAATAATATATGAATTTTGTTATAATCCGGCTTGATGAAGCAAACAAAGTTTGGGATTTATTAATTAAATTGAGTAACATTCCCCCCCCCAAAAAAAAAAAAAAATAGAATTGTTATTGGCCGGCTGGCTTTCCAAATTTGTCACAACAATGATTAAGAAGAGCGTATTTTTATATTTCCTGACACACCATACTATAGAAAAATTAAAGCCGAAATCAAAAGAAAGTTATAATTTAACATAAATACTAAAAACTATATACAGGGTCGGAAAGTCCCCATGGTTCATCGGCCGTTACGTGAGAGCGATAAAGAAAGTCATAGAAATCCGTGCGATAGAGAAAGATGGCTATAATGAAGGCGTCTAATAGTCACCGCCCATTTCGCCCTTCCACAAATAAGATCCACTTATTTGTGGTGTATAGTATTATTATTAGTGCTGGCAAAAACCGGAAAAAAGTGAAACCGGTTAACCGGGTTCCGTAAAAACCGATTTCAGATAAAACCGGTTAGTCGAATAGTTGCTAAAACCGGTTATTCGAATAACCCGTTACTTGAATCGCCAAAACCGGATACCTGAAAATCGGTGCTTTACAAAGACAGACCCGGAGAAATTGTCTAAGGACAATTACAAGCGAACAAATCGATGTCTTAAAAAAAAAAAAAGGAAGCTAGTAGATTATCGAATAATCGGTTATTTGAATAATCGGATATTTGAAGATTCGAATAACCGGTTTTCGGATTTCATAAAAATCCGAATTATCCGAAACCGGTTAACCGACTATCCAAAAAACCGGTTTCAGTTGCCAGCACTAATTATTATTTAATGAGAAATGGCATATAATGTACATGGAGATTATAATATCACATTGTTAATATTAAAGTCGCTAGATATCTATAAAATAAACAATTTATTCTATGTACATATATATACATCGGAGAAACATATATTTAAAATAAAGGTAATTATTTACTTTAGTGGCACCACCTCCAATTTTCACAAAATTTTGTCTACCCCCCTACTTTCGATGGTCGAACCCAGTTTTTGAGAAAAAAAATTTTCAAAATTCTAACCTGAATATTTCAAATAAATAACACTACGTAGAACTCTGTATATTTTATGTAGCTTTCAGAACATCTGTAAATAAACAATGAACATTGTTTAAGAAAAACATTTTCCCAAATTTGAACTAAAAAAAATGTGGGATGAACAGAGTTGAATGAGAGTGGGGGAATTCAATGTTGTCATCACGATTTACAAATGGCGGATTCAAACTACAAATTTTTTATTTATTAAATACATATTTTTTTACTTGAAATTTATGAAAATGTGTTTCGTGAAGAGTGTTAATTGTTCATAACAGATATTCTGGAAAGCTTCATAAAATATACACGTTGAAATATTCTGTACAATCTTTGTTAATAAATAGAACAAGTTCGTTCTTTATAGTACAGCAACGCGTCAAAAGAGGCGCTTCTGCAATGCTAGGTGGAGGGAAGTAGGGAGTTAAGTTTCTACACTACTACTTTTATTGTGGTATTAGCATTAATTTATGGGTGATGGGTGCATAACCTCAATTTATCTTAATGTTTAGTGTTTTATTTGAATATAGAACGTTCTTATAACGTTTCGCTTAAAAATGTAAATGTGAATGATTATATTTCCATCGCCAACGTTTAATATGATTAATAAATGGCAGTATTCAGTCTATAGAATATATTATTTTTAATGCGGTTATAATATCACCGGTTATTGAGGTTATATTTGTAAATAAATATGGATCAAGAAAAAACTGTACCCTTTTCTATAGTAAAACAAAAAATAATTAAGACGGAGTAAGTGTTTTTTATATGCTTAAATTTATGTGTGTATTTACAATAGTAATTTCTTTATTTCAGTGAAGTACTACGAATGTATGTCGATGTGAGCAATAAGTTGAAAAAAGCTCAGCAGGCATGTAAAGAAATGAAGTTGCAATATGATCAAATGGTTACCAATGTTAGTAGAATTAGGTTGGAACATGAACGATGTTCCTTTAACATAGAAAATTTGAAACAACGAAATGATTTGATAGATAAGGAAAATAGAGAACTTCGAGAACAGAAATCACTCTTAGAGGAACAGTATAATCAACAATCAGTGCAGTCCCAACTGAACATAAAACATCTTCAGGATGAATTGCAAATGTTGCGTGAGATTAGTTACGCAGCAGAAAGTTGTTCTCCCAAAAAGAAGCGAACCACCTTTAAAATGTTGGGAAAGAAAATTGAAAATAACCATTCAAGTCATCTAAAAATGAACGAATATTTACATCTCACTGAAGATTCCTTATTCGGGAAACGAAATCAATCTAATTCTCAGGTAAAAAATATTTCGACTAGATATTAATATGAGATCTTTTGTTAAAATTTGAAATGGAAACAAAGACAAGATAATTGACCATTTTTTAGTTAAATTAGATTTAAGCATAGAAATGGAGATATTTCGTTCATTTCTAATTGCAAAAAATATTTCTTCTATTTTTTTTTCCTTTCTAAGAGTTGTATCTTACGAATTATCATAACTAGAACAATCTGTTTGTCTTTGTTTTGTAGCTGAAAGCATTAGCTTTAAAAGTAATAAAACTTGGGTGCAATTCTTATCGGTGGCCCAAAAATGTTTTTTAGTAATTTTTTTAAATTTTATTTAGGATTTTGATATCTTGAAAATGTACAACTGTAGAACATTATATATGGTATTAAAATAAATATGATAATATGAAAAAAATTGCATGTGGGCCTTTTCCAGGGGAAAAAATGACAACCTCAATTTTTTAACTATATCTTGAAATATTTGTGCAAATATATTTATTTTTCATTATACAGGGTGTCCCGTTCATGTTTCAAAAATAAATTTGCCTGCAAGTTCTTCATGGGAAAATAATGGGGGTAGTTCATGTGGTGTTTTTTTCTTAGACGCATTGTTTTCGAGATACAGTGTGTTGAAGTTGTTACTTTCCTAATGGTTTTCCTTAAATACTCCAGTCGGCAGAGGCCAAAAAGTTACTGTTGGTGACATTTTCTTGATAACTCGGAAATAACTACACAGGAATACTTTAAATGATAAGTAACAGGCTAATTTGCTGACAAAGTATTTTATCAGGAAAAAAAATTATTAACAATTTAATCGTGAAAAAAATTTTTTTTAGTAGTCTNGAGGCGCTTCTGCAATGCTAGGTGGAGGGAAGTAGGGAGTTAAGTTTCTACACTACTACTTTTATTGTGGTATTAGCATTAATTTATGGGTGATGGGTGCATAACCTCAATTTATCTTAATGTTTAGTGTTTTATTTGAATATAGAACGTTCTTATAACGTTTCGCTTAAAAATGTAAATGTGAATGATTATATTTCCATCGCCAACGTTTAATATGATTAATAAATGGCAGTATTCAGTCTATAGAATATATTATTTTTAATGCGGTTATAATATCACCGGTTATTGAGGTTATATTTGTAAATAAATATGGATCAAGAAAAAACTGTACCCTTTTCTATAGTAAAACAAAAAATAATTAAGACGGAGTAAGTGTTTTTTATATGCTTAAATTTATGTGTGTATTTACAATAGTAATTTCTTTATTTCAGTGAAGTACTACGAATGTATGTCGATGTGAGCAATAAGTTGAAAAAAGCTCAGCAGGCATGTAAAGAAATGAAGTTGCAATATGATCAAATGGTTACCAATGTTAGTAGAATTAGGTTGGAACATGAACGATGTTCCTTTAACATAGAAAATTTGAAACAACGAAATGATTTGATAGATAAGGAAAATAGAGAACTTCGAGAACAGAAATCACTCTTAGAGGAACAGTATAATCAACAATCAGTGCAGTCCCAACTGAACATAAAACATCTTCAGGATGAATTGCAAATGTTGCGTGAGATTAGTTACGCAGCAGAAAGTTGTTCTCCCAAAAAGAAGCGAACCACCTTTAAAATGTTGGGAAAGAAAATTGAAAATAACCATTCAAGTCATCTAAAAATGAACGAATATTTACATCTCACTGAAGATTCCTTATTCGGGAAACGAAATCAATCTAATTCTCAGGTAAAAAATATTTCGACTAGATATTAATATGAGATCTTTTGTTAAAATTTGAAATGGAAACAAAGACAAGATAATTGACCATTTTTTAGTTAAATTAGATTTAAGCATAGAAATGGAGATATTTCGTTCATTTCTAATTGCAAAAAATATTTCTTCTATTTTTTTTTCCTTTCTAAGAGTTGTATCTTACGAATTATCATAACTAGAACAATCTGTTTGTCTTTGTTTTGTAGCTGAAAGCATTAGCTTTAAAAGTAATAAAACTTGGGTGCAATTCTTATCGGTGGCCCAAAAATGTTTTTTAGTAATTTTTTTAAATTTTATTTAGGATTTTGATATCTTGAAAATGTACAACTGTAGAACATTATATATGGTATTAAAATAAATATGATAATATGAAAAAAATTGCATGTGGGCCTTTTCCAGGGGAAAAAATGACAACCTCAATTTTTTAACTATATCTTGAAATATTTGTGCAAATATATTTATTTTTCATTATACAGGGTGTCCCGTTCATGTTTCAAAAATAAATTTGCCTGCAAGTTCTTCATGGGAAAATAATGGGGGTAGTTCATGTGGTGTTTTTTTCTTAGACGCATTGTTTTCGAGATACAGTGTGTTGAAGTTGTTACTTTCCTAATGGTTTTCCTTAAATACTCCAGTCGGCAGAGGCCAAAAAGTTACTGTTGGTGACATTTTCTTGATAACTCGGAAATAACTACACAGGAATACTTTAAATGATAAGTAACAGGCTAATTTGCTGACAAAGTATTTTATCAGGAAAAAAAATTATTAACAATTTAATCGTGAAAAAAATTTTTTTTAGTAGTCTTTAAATAATTCAGCGGGATGACTTTGTACGAAAAAATACTTAAACATGATTTTGTTCGTAATAAAAATAACTACAAAATGGCGGTGGTCCGATTACAAAATTTACAATAACAAAGCTGTGAGTATTAAAAAACGGTATAAAACATCAATTTTTTAAGTTGCAGTAAAAATGTCAATTATAAACAAAAAGTGATAAAACCTTCGAAAATTTAGTTCAATATACATACAATAATGACGCTAAAGCCTTAAATCAGGAGAGCAAAATTTTTTGTTCTATAAGGCGTTATACATTCATCGGCATTTGAAACTCGAAACTTTGCCAAATTTGTTCGCTGCTTTGCTGACACTTGAAATTTTGTTTACACATAGTGTAAATATGCAGAAACCAAAAGCAATTTGCAAAATTCAAGTATCTTCATTTTTGCAGTTTTGGTAAGCTTTTATACGTCACCGTTTTTTTAAAATTTTTGGACGTATATTTATGTATATTTATAAAATATTCCATTACGGTAGATTAGCCAGCATAATTACCTACAATTTAAAAAAATTTATATTTTCATCGTTTAGATCCTAATCTACTTAACATTTTGTGCCTGTTAGCCGTAGTCGTACATTATTCAACATATTAACATAAAACAAAATCGTACGTGTGGGGTAAACCTTTAACTCTTCATTTTCGAGCGCGAGCTCCACTCTTCGATACTTGTATACTGTTAGAAATATGCAACAGTAAATTTAAACAAATGTTTACTTAAAGTTAAAGGTTTACCTCACACGTACGTTTTTGTTTTATGTTGATATGTTGAATAATGTACGAGTATGGCTAACAGGCGCAAAATGTTAAGTAGCTTAGGATCTAAACGATGAAAATATTTTTGTTTTTAAATTTTAGACAATTGTGCTGGCTAATCCACCGTAATGGAATATTTATAAATATACCTAAATATACGTCCAAAAGTTAAAAAAACGGTGACGTATAAAACTAGGGTGACGTATAAAACCTTACCAAAACTGCAAAAATAAAGATACTTGAATTTTGCAAATTGCTTTTGGTTTCTGCATATTTACACTATGTGTGTACCAAATTTCAAGTGACAGCAAAGCTTCGAACAAATTTGGCAAAGTTTCGAGTTTCAGATGCCGATGAATGTATAACGCCTTATAGAACAAAAAATTTTGCTCTCCTGATTTTCGGCTTTAGCGTCATTATTGTATGTATATTGAACTATAATTTTCGAAAGTTTTATCACTTTTTGTTTATAATTGACATTTTTACAGCAACTTAAAAAAATTGACGTTTTATACCGTTTTTTTAATCTCACGGCTTTGTTATTGCAAATTTCGTAATCGGACCACCGCCATTTTGTAGTTATTTTTATTACGAATAAAATCATGTTCTAAGCATTTTTTCGTACAGTCATCCCGCTGAGTTATTTAAAGAAACCTACTAAAAAAAAATTTTTTTCACGATTAAATTGTTAATAACTTTTTTTGCTGATAAAATACTTTATCAGCAAATTAGCCTGTTATTGTACTCATCATTTAAAGTAGACCTGTGTAGTTATTTCCGGGTTATCAAGGTTTGACACACGCCGAACCTCTACCAACTGGACTAAATTATCTTTGAATCGTGTAAAGATAAAAATGTCAAAATCTGTACACAAGTAAACATCAACTGTGCGTTAAGAAAAATGTGCAAACTGTTTCTTTCTGAAAAGCATTGTCGCCGATACAGGCAATTGGAGGGCAGCTATTTTGTTCTGTCTGTTTCCGAGTCTGTTTTCTAATATTTTTCTGTTCTTATCACTTATTTTAAGCATTCATGTAAATCAACAATTCAGTCCATTCAACAATTGTTTATTTTAGTAGTGGTAGTGTAGTAGTTTACAAAATCTAAAATTAGTTATTAATATCAATTATTATTTACTTTTTTAAATGTTATTTTACAAGCTTAAACTTATAATAAATTTTAATTTTTTTATTTCTTTAAGTTAATAAAACGTTTTACAATGTAACTTTTTTATGTGATACGCAAGAAATTAAAATTATATTCTTAAATGCAAAGACTATTGGTAGCTAAATGTCTTCAGCTCATTCAGTGGTAACCAATGTACATTCAATACAATACATACATACAATACAGTACAATACATTCAATGTACTTGTGCCGTTTTATGTGAGCATAAAATTGCAACTTCATATTTCTCGAAAATGGTACATGTTACCGAATTTCGACAAATATACCTTTTTTTTTGTAGTATACTTTAAAGTTACAAAAACCGTTTAGAAATGTAACAAATTTTGAATTTTAACATTTTTTTTTTCGATTGTACCCCTCCAATTACCTTTATCGGCGACACTGCTTTTCAGAAAGAAACCATTAGCACATTATTTTTAAAGCACATTTGATGTTTACTCATGTACAAATTTTGACATTTTTATCCCTAGCCAAATTAAAGATAATTAAGAAAATCCATTTGGAAAGTAACAACTTCAACACACTGTATCTCGAAAACAGAGCGTCTTAGAAAAAAACGTAATATGAACTACCCCTATTATTTTCCCATGAGGAACTTGCACACACATTTTTTTGAAACATGAATGAGACACCCTGTATACGGTAGGCAGATAGACTCTTGATGTCAGTATTCCAAAATTCCAGGACCGAACTATGAAAATTCTTATTCTTTTGTGGTCCTTTCTGAAAGTTTACCCTGCATATTTTGCTAGTATTTCCATAACATACTGAAAGTACTTGAAAAATAAGAAAAATCATGCATATGATTTTCTTACATTTTTTTTTTTTTTTTCAGGAAAAAGCCAATATTTTAGTTCAGTTTAATTATAGACTAGCTATTATACTATCACAGATTTTATGAATTCTAATTGAATTATTTGAATACTTGTCACATCATAAATCTCCTCCATATACCTTCCAAAAAGAGTTGAAAAAGTTATAATGAGAATCTCTAACTAGACGGAGTTTAAAATGTATTAGGTATTTCTACATCAATGAAGAATAAAATACTTAAACAAAACCATTTCCTCATTTTTCTCAAATAACATAAAATCATTGTTGAGTAATTTTAAATATTTTAATACAGCTTTTGGTAACCTAGGTGAGAAACGACAGGACATTAAATTATTTAACCTTACTCAGAAACTAAAACCTAATTATTTAAACATCAAAAAGCCTTCAGTAAATATACAGGGGGGGGAGGCTCTTCTCATGTCACAAGTGGATAAATGTTTTTCTATCAGGTTCTAGATTTTTTTTTAATTTTGTGTATAAAAATGCAGTAAGAAACCGTGAATTGTCAATAAAGTGTGAGCAAAAATTAAATGCATGGTATTTGTTACTGGTTGATATACTTTCAATATGCTTCCAATGTATATGAAATAGTAGATACTTAAATTACTGTGGCAACTTTCCGATGTGTCAAGTGAAAAAAAATATGGAAATTTTACAAAAAAATCAAATGATTTAAGGTAATTAAGGTAAGTCATGAGACATCCTGTGATTTATTAAATACTTGAAATAATAATTTATTAATATCAGTGGCATTTGAACATATGTACATTCTTTCAACAGGGTTTTTTTCATAAAATGAAAAAATAAAAATTTACCCTATTTTCAATTTCTTTGTATATACATATAAATATCTACTTTTTTCAGACGTTAAAGAGTTATAACATAATTTCTCTTGCGATTTTTCGAATGTGGTCCTGGAATTTTTACAAATTTTATTTCGAGGGCTAGCATAGCATATGAAGTATGTATAATAGAAATAAATTAACATCTCGACGAAAATCCTAGAGTACTTTTTAATTCAGTATAAAAATGTTTTATTCTCTTTCCTACTAGTTTTGCGTATTATGTTTTTATCAGGGAAAAAGAAGAATGTCAATCACTGGAAAATAAATTGCTGCATAAACTACTAATAAATAAATAATAAGTAATTGTTTGTCCTCGATCTGCCTCAATAAGTTAAAAGTTTTTTAAAAAATATGCAGATATTCTCATATGTATACAAAAGTTATAATGTAATTATTAGTAGTAGTAATTTTTTTTAATGTGTCATTTTTCTTTTCCCTTGATGATGTCATAATAACTGAAACTAGTAGGGTAGAAAATAAAACATTTTTATACTGAATTAGAAAGGACTTACACCATAAATAAATTAGTTTGGATAAATGGTTAGTGCAAAATTCAAAGATCATTCTGTATAACTCAAAGTTTTGAAGTATTCATTTCTTACTTTCTCAGGTTGTGTCACTTTACCTTTTAGTATGTACATTTGTCATGAAACAACCTGTATCGGATATGTTCTATATTTATGCCATAACTTCATTTTAAGTCCAGAACCACTAACATCTAAAGCCACTGATTTCATAAGTGTTGAAGTCTTGGAAAAATCTTACATAATATTTAAGTAAATGTGATATTTTAACAAAAATTCTTTGTGTGTATATTAATTTTGGCAACATATATAAAAACAACTGTTTTTTTAACCTGAAACTTTCAAATGTCTCGAGAAATAAGCGCCCTACAAAAAACTGTCAATAATTAAAATTTAATCATTCCGTGGGCGAAAAACATTAATGCTAAAATTACTCCCTCTCCCCCACCCCTTAAAAAAGTACGTAGGATTTGTCTGAAACATTTTTTTCGATTCACGATAGATGGCACTGTAGTAAATGAAATTCAATTTTTCTCCATTTCTCCTACTGAGAACCTATGTATAAGATTCTCCAATGTGTTTGCAATAAAAAATACCACGTTTTATGTAAATACTCGAAATTCGTCGCCAAGACAATTTATTCATTTTGCAAATTTCGAATAACTGCGAAATTGGTACGTGGCTGATGAATAAACTACTTTTAGCTTAACTAGGAACATCGACGGGGACATAGTAGTTTTCTACTCCCTTCGAAGTGCTTGATTAAAATGACTTGTTATTTCTTTCTTTTTACGTTTATTTTGTTTTTGCAGGTACAAAAAACATGAAGAAAGAAATAACACAAATGTTAAATGTGAACATAATATGTAAAACCTTTTTATAAAAATTATTTTTAACGAAGGAAGCGGTGTCTTTAAACAAAATTAAAAAAAATTAGTTTATTTAAAGGTCGATCTATTCAAGCATTCCTATAAGTCATATGCGAAGGAAATCGATATTCTTGAGAAGTCATTCTTCAGTAATTGAAAATTTGGGAAATGAATTTTTTTTTAAAACTAATTTTGAATATTTACAGTGAAAACGTGGTATTTTTTATTGCAAATATATTGCAGAATCGTATGTATAGGTTCAGTAGGAGGAAAAAATTGAATTTTGACGATTAAATTTTGATTAAGGACATTTTTTTCGTAGAGTGCTTATTTCTCGATATACCTATTTAAAAGTTTCAGGTAAAAAAAATCACCCCGTATATAATGTTACCCCTCAGCGCTGCATTCTTATCTGGTGTCATCTTTTAGGTAGAAACCATTGACTATTCAGCGTCATATGCAACTGCAAACGAAACATTTAGTGAAGAAAATGTATTAAATTCAAATCGTGACAACACTAAAAATACGTTTAATAAAGAAGACTCGATTAAGGAAAATAATTCTAGATGTACCATGAATATTGCTACTCAAACACACAAATTTGAAGTTGAAAGAAGAAGTGTTCATATACAAACTGTAGAAACAATAAAAACTTTACAGGCGCATGATAAAATTTTACTAGAAAATGAACAATTGAAACAAAGAATTATCGAGAATGATGCAAACATTGTGAAATTACTGAGAACAGAAAGAACAAAGAAAAGTTGTTCAACCCAAACAGAAGAAATAGAAATTGAGGACGAATTTGTGGAAAATATTTTAAAGGAAATGTTAGTACCTTGCGTATTGTCTCCGATGAGCCCCGATCCTAATTTCAACTCAAATCTTGTAGGAACAGTTTCACCAACACCTATAGATGTAAAAAATTCCATTCTTCCAAAAATTTTAGTAGTTCCTCCTACTCCAATAGAACAGAGTATAGAAGTAGATTTTGCTGTTGACAAAGAACAAGAAAGTGACAAAAATGCCAAATTAATCACAGACAGGAACAATTTAGGAAAATCTGGAACAAATAAGGAGCATGGAGGAAATTCCAGATATTCTAAAAGATATAAATATAGGTCACCCACTATAAGCAATGACTTTATAAACTTTGTGAAATTAAAGAGAAAGTGTCTTAGAAGATTATCAAAGAAAAGGTATATTTTAAATAAAGAAATAAGGAAAATTAGGAAATTACAAAGGCAGGATAATCTTTTAAAAATTTTACATACCTTGAAACAATTGAATATTAATTTTACAATATCAAATGATTCCATTACATCAGAACTGTATAGCACTAAAAAGAAAGAAGATTTCAGTTATTCTAAAAGTGATCATATCGAAAGAGATATACCCCCTGCCATTCAAAAATCTGAAACATATTCAACGGAACAGTTAAATTGTATCTGCAAGAAATGCGTTCAGTCTTCTATGTTACTGAGTAATGTAGGTGGTGAAACACATTTATTAGGATTCTGTACCATAAAAAATGAATTTCATACACCGGCAAGTAGTAGAATGGAAAATAACTGGAATTCAAAATCGTATGACCCTGTAAAACAAGTTAATTCATCTTTAAGTTATAGTAATAATACGCCCGAAAATGTTTTGGAAACACTTGCAGAAATGGTTAGCAGAAAATTAAATAAAAAAGGAAAAAGTATATTAAACGCAAAAGGAATATCAGATAAGTACGACACATTTGATTCCGAAACTGAAACCGAAATCGAGAGATTATTTAATACATCTGACAACGATGTTCTTAAAAGAAACAAAATGCTTTTAGCATCAGCTAAAAGGCAGAACCAAATACCGGATCTATCAATACAAAGCAAATTAGAAGAAATAGGAGATATTTCGGTTGATTCAGATTTAACCCTTCGCAATGAACAATTTGACGATTTTGACGAATATGTAAAACTTGTACCTAAAAATAAAAGATTGGAATATTCTACACCTCCGAAAAATTTTTCACTTATTAGTGACAATGTATGTAGCGAAAATGAAGAAATTTTTGATTATGAGTTGCCATTATGCCCCCAATTATTAAGCCCCATAAAATCTTTAAAAAATGTCAAAATTAATAAAACAAAAGATGTAAGTAACTCGTATGAAATTGAAGATACAGATAGTTTCATGTGCAATAGTGCTTACCAAAAATATCAGAACTCAGATGAAACAAACGGAATGTTACAAAGCAATGTACAAAATGAGTCTAGTAATTCAAATTCTCTTAAATCACCCGAAGATGATGGTGAATGGAGAATATCAAATAATGAAGAAAATAGTAAACACAGCAATACATCTTCAAATAGGGAGCAACAACAGAACTGCGTAACAAATACAATCAAAATTACTTCTGACCACAATTCGATTGGCACTAGATGTGTCCCTGAAGAAGAAAGGGCAAACCCTTTGTTAGAATATGATCCCAATAAATGTTTAATTGATACAGACTTACATGAACAGAATTTTAGTATTCCAGATATTAAAAAAACTGATCATAGTCAGTATCATCACGAAACTTTCTCACAATTTTCAGAAGAAGCCGATATTGCTGAGAACTCAAATAGTATATTATTGGCTGACAATTTAATACAATCCTTACACCCACCTCCTGTAGAACACATAAAAACGTATGAAATTGGTATTGCACTTTTAAAGGATCGTAACGTTGTTATTACCAATGAAATGGACGAGTCTCCAAAATCTCCTATTGCAAATGACATAAATATAGGAGTCACACCTCCAATTCTTATTCCATTAGAAAGAGAAGGAACTAAGAACAACTGTAAAAAAGAAAACAAAGACATAGACACATTTTCACCATCTGCAGTAACGACACCAAACCATGATGTCATACCTTCGCCACAAAAAAGTATAAGACGTTCAAAACGAATTTCACAAAAAAAAGAACGCCTGAACAATAGCAATAATGTAACAGACTTAAATAAAACATTAACGGAGGAATCTAGTAATCCACGTCCATTGATCTTTGGTAATGTAGCAAAGGAACAACTACTAGAAGAATCTTCGAAAGATGTCTGCCAGAATAACAAGAATTTGGTAAACATGCAAGCTGAAAATGTTAACGTTGCTCATGTAAATGGGAATAAAAGGGCACCGGTTACGTCAAATACAAGAAGAACTATGAGCAAATTGAAATCAAAAGTTTTAAAACAAGTTAGAGCGAAAAGACAAATGTTGAGGACAAGTGCCGAGTGTAATATGCTGAATATAAATGATGGTAAACCAACTACTGAAGGTACCAAATTTGCTGCGCCGGTTAACAAAAATGTTAATAAAATCTGCATCGTACAAAACATTCTCATACCGGCAAATTCAAGTAGTCCTGTAGATTTATTAAAAGAAAGCAAGCAAGAAAATGTTGCTCCAGTTGTAGAAAATTGTGATATTAGGTTAAATAATGAACAAAATTCTAGTCAAAGTGACGCAGTTGTCTCCAACTGTTCCAACAAGAAAAAAAATTCCACTAACACATGCAACGTGCCTAATAAGAAGAGGCGTGTTGATCGTACAAAGACGGGGTGTGATCTCTTATCAATGATAATGGAAGAAATGGATAAAGATAAACCTGAAATTATTCCGAAGAGGAAGAAACAGTTTGTTGTTTCAAAAGAGATAGTTCCTGACAGTACCGATGAAAAACAATGGCGTAAAGGCGTTTTGGTAATTGCAGAGAATATCCACAACGTTTCGTCCAAACCAGTAGAACCTAGAGAACGTGTTGTTAACAAAGATAAAGTCTTCAATCCAAAATCTAAGCTTACGGGTGAGTAATTTTGTTTATATAAAGTAGTTGTTTGTATAATAAAAGAATAATTTTGCACATAAAAATGATGTACAGTAGACCCCTGAATATCCGTGTGCGGCTGATCCGTGCGGCGGATTCTTCGTGCGCTGCAATGTTTATGATTATTCGCTATCCATGCATGGATTATCCGTGGCAGGGCGAAAAAAGTGCTCAGAAACAAAAAAAAAAAAGATAAATCCCTGCTTGTTTATCGCATACATATTATTTACCTACATATGTACAAATGTATGTAATAGGTATGTGTAATAAAGTTCATATTTTTTGCAAAATTGACATGTCACATAAAAAAATGGATTAATTATTTTGATTAAATTTTAACTTAAGGAGGTTTATCGGGTACGGAGGTACGTCTAAAAGTCTAACAAGAATTTCTGTACATTCGCTAGTGACTAAAGTAGTAAGCCTTTAGATTTGGCAACGTTGCACTTGGCTGGCTTTGTTTGGATGCCTAAGCTTGAAATATACACCATATGTCACACCTGCGAATTTCAAATAATACGCTACGTCGAGAACCGTAGTTAGACGTTAAGTTAATCAACAACAGCAGTTTGAAGGAGAATTATTATAAATTATGTATCTTACAAGTATCTAATCCATTTCTACGAGCTGTCATACGGTTCCTTAGATATTGGTTTCCTATTTATACAAGTTGCTGTAAAAACCGTTTGTCAATTGCTGCGCATTCTAAGTGGAAAGACAAAAAAAATCTGCATTCTCATAAGTTTGTACTAAATCGTGAAAAATTATTTTATTAATATCTCGTCTCTTAGGTATCCAAACAAGTCATAATTTGTTTTGAGGATTTTCTTCATATTAATCTGCACATAAAACTTCTAGGATAAAACAACTAGGATCTACAAAACTTTAGAGAACAAATTTCTTAGATTTTTTTTTTTGGAGATCTAGAGTCATTAGTGACCATTTTTGACGTTAATAATAATTATTGCCCTAAGGTTATTTTACCTTGTAAAAACGATATCCAGAGTTGGATATCCACCGATGCCATAATTCCCTTGATATGTTAATGTCCACTTCTTCGCTCCATACTGCAGTAATTTTTCTCACAGTAACTCTTCTTTGGTGCTTGCAGATGTTAACAAGAGGTCTTTCTGTTTTTTTTCCGAACGTCTATCCTAGCAGCTTATTGCTCTCTAATTGTGAATTTCGGCATAATCACTTCAACAATTATTTAATTGCTCTTTTTTAGAGGTTGCCAAGCCTCACATGTAATTTTGTACAAAACTGTTCATTTTTTGAGGCAAATAGTGATGAGTTCGAACATTTAGTTGTCAGCAAATTAACCAACACATTACTGTGAAGGGTTTGAACATCAGAACAAATTTTATTATTTGTGAAATAATCATTGAAATTTTATCCAAAATGTTTACAAAATGCAGAATATGTTTATTCTAAGTTTGTGTGTTATCAATTACAGTTAATGCTAAAAGGACCACACACTGCATTAAAAAGTGGTCTCAGTCAAACTTGAAAATTGCTGTGGAGTTATTTTGGGCCTGTGAAATAAAGTTCCGATCATAAAAACTCCAACAGATGGTGAATTTGTCTGTTTTTGGTCAGTTTTACTCCTTTTTTAGCATTTCCGACACGTGTAGATTGAGTAAAAATGCAATGCGGATAGTGATGTCAGCCATTTGTAAGGAAGATAAAGTTCATGTCACACTACCTTCACCTTTTACCCCCCTCCCAAACCGGTCAAAAACTACCCCGAAGAGGGTTAATTAGTGTATGGTCCTTTTCGCTCATTCGAATATTTAGTTATCAGAGTTCATACCTAATAATAGAAAAATTACAAAAACTATAAATCTGATTTATTTACTTGACTAATGTGAAAAATTACATAATTAATAAGTTAATACTCGGTCAAGTACATAGTGTTTTAAACAATCTGTTATTTAAAACGTCTTTGATGTGGTTTAGTGCTATTACATGAAGCATGACAGCACGATGTTTTGAATGTATGATTTGCTCTCGGACTTTGGCGAAAAAATTAATGCAACAAAATATATTTATCTAAAAATGTATATTAAATATCTATCTGTCTTTTTTTTATTATCTCTACATACAAAAATTTGACAATTATTATTTTATTTTTTTTTTTAGCAAAAAGAAGAATTCTTCTATCGAGATTACTAAAACTTTCTAATGAGGAGGTGATACCAGAGGAAATTATTCTAGAGTTTCAACGCCAGGATGTAGATAACATTGTAGAGTAAGTCTTATTATATATTTCTGAAATGTTGAAACACACTACTCCATACAAAAGTTGAGGAACAATTGTAAGGAATTACATAAAATATTAATTATTATTAATTTGTGTTTTTAATTTATTCTTTAATATTTTCATTAACATACGGTTTAATAGTAAGAATATCAATTTTTATTATAGGATAATTCTTCAACAAGTTTCTCAAGATATCTGGGATAAACCAGATGTTAAATATTATCCAGCACCTTTAATGACAAGAACTCAAAGGATACTATTGGGGCTTATGGTAAGATTAGAACAGGAGAATATGGAAAAAGTTATGGACACCTTTGTTTCTAAGACTGAAGCTTTCTTATTTAAAGTAGGTTGTGGAATAAGAACATTGATTCCAGTTGTAAGACTATATATGGCTGTTTGCAAACTAAGAAGAGATATAGATAAAATGAGAAATTTTTGTTGCGATGCATTCCTTTTCATGGGCGATCTAGCAGTTCCATTATTGTTTACCGTTCTAACATCTTGGACTGAGGTTTTACCAATGGAATCAGATATAAACAGTTAGTTTTTTATTACTTTTTTCTTTTGTTAAAAAAAATTGGTATTTTTTTTTGACCATTTGCAAGCTATTTTAATGTTTATTATTATTTTAGAGTATCCATTAGCTAAGATTTTGATTCAAGTTGTTCACCTGAAGAGTTGTAACAAACCGGGATATAATCTTTTGCCACTAAAATTTCTATTCAGTCAGTTTTATGGATACCCCAAGGAAAGATGGAACTGTGATGACATGTTTGAGGAACTGTTTCAGCAGTATTTGAGTAAGTCGATTATTTTTACCTTTTCGACGTTTTGTTTTTTTTCAATGGGTTGGACTACAGTGACTGTATACAAGACAGTGGCGACAATAGAGTGTATCATTTTTAATTGGTCCACGTGATTTTAGCTGAAATGTTGCATCCAGTGTCAAATTCATATGGATAAGTCGTGTGTGTGAGTGAGTGAGTTTTGCGATTGTATCTTTACAAAACTTAAGTTTAAAAAAGTTTTTCTTAAATGAAATGTCTGGTTTAAATTTAGATGTACCAAATTGTCATCAGATCAAAAATAAAATTGTTAAACGATTTATTATGTTCCGATTAAAAATAGCTTCCAAAAAAATACTAAAAAGCATAAAAAAAGCTCGCAAGTAAAAGTGTTGCTGGACATTTATTGTTACAAATACTATCACTAGTATTAAGTATTTGTTTTTGTAATATAGACCTAATAATTGTGTATTGTACGTGTGCTTAATTTTACTTGCCTAGAAAATAAAATACTTGCTATTATTATATATATTGCACAAGTAGATTCTACATTCATACATTATTTAAAATCACTTTCCAAGGTAGTTATTTGCTTAAAATATGTGCGTAAAATTTATAAGAAAAATACTATTGTACTTAATTTATTTTTTTTAGTTACTTTTAATTTGACATTGGATGCAACATGGTGGATGGGCGGGGTTTAGTCGCTATTGTCGCCACTGTCTTGTATAGAGCCACTGTAGGTTGGACCAATAAAAATCTGTTAAATCTCAATCACAAAAAATATGATACTTAAGGGATAACGGCACTCTAGAGGTTGGGAAGAGGTAATTTTCAGGAGTTTTCTAGAAAAAATTGATGCAATATATGGTGTCATGAACAAAAAGGCGTTATTGTACATGTTTTCAGCTAGTATTGTGAATTTTTTCAAACAATTTGGATTCAAAATGGGAGCTGTAGGTCATGGCAAGCTACGACACTCTTTATGCAGAGTTTTGGTGTGCTCAATTCGAATCTGAGGTCCAAATTTCTCAATTGGCTCTGGTTTTCTAGATATCATAACCTAAAAGTGCCAAAATCGCGATTTTTTTACTTATTTGAGGTTATGTTACATGGATAGGTAATTTTTTTTGCTAAAACCATTAATGGGGTCTTAGAATAAAGTACTGTATTTACTCTTTAAAATGCACTTGAATTTATTGAAATTTAGTAGTTTTTTTTTTATTTTTGAATATACTCACAACACAGCGCCACAAACCTTATGGGTTTAAGGGCTTAGGGTTGATGAGTTCGAGACTGAGCGTATTAGCCTCATTTGAGTGTAAATGTATTTCAAGATTGATATAATGCCTAAATTTTCGGCCATATATTGTATTTTTAGAAATTTTTTTAAGTTTATTGCAAAATTTGACATGATAGAGTATTTTGTATTCATGATCAGCGACGTTGACTCATACTGAACTGTTTATAGAAAAAATTAAACATTCCTCAAATGGTAAGACTTCGCCGAGTCGGATTCGCAATTAAACAACGTTGCTTAATATACAGTATGATGAAAATTGACTCCGACAGTAACGAAAAAGACAAAAAATTTTGCATTGTTAATAACAATGAAAGTTGTTAATCAAAAAACCCCTACGACGTTCCCTAAATTATGTTACTATAAAGCTCTGAACAAAATTTCTTGAATTCATTGAAAACATTTTGAGTTGTTTCCAGACAGTTAAAAAAGTGGTTTCTAGAAAAATGCTTTTAAAGTTTTTGTTACCATTTAACATAAGAAATTCGTTACATGTATACCTTAAATTATTGATACTTCCACCATATAATTGGCCTTCTATATTGATATTTTCTTCATCCTTTTCTTTTCGGCTTGATCTGAGACTCAATCTGGCCTCTATAAAATAGCTAACTACCGCGCAGGTTCCCACGAGTTACAATAAACTTCAATAATTGCGAGTGGTTGCGCACCACCAAGAAAAAAACCATGTTCTCCCACCTAAAATGTTTTCCCTATATTCTTCACATAAGAGTGGCTTTACCCCTTAAGCAGTAAATTACTACAAAAAATGTTTAGTCAATAACCTGTTATGCTAAACGTTTCATAATCTTTCTATCCACATGCACATTGCAGCAGTGAACACTTCATTGCTTTTTATGGTAAAAACATAACCTATATTTGAAGTGGGAAATACTTACATTTTCTTTGTATAAACAACAAAATAAAACAATTCTATTAGTACAGAATTTCTTTCAAATTACTGTTACCGTTAGAAAATTATATGAACAATAAGTTTATAAATTAAAATGAAAATTTCTTTGAAATGTCGGTAAAAAAATTCTTCCTTATTTAACTTTTTCCTATTTCATATAAAAAATTAAAACTGAAGGGTTCGGTACAGCACCAGCCACACTGTGTAGATTTGCAGTTTAGAATGTCCTGCTAAATATTGTGATAAAGTCAGTAGTTCCCAAGTTTTCTACTAAAATATCATACATATTTATTTTAAATTTGACCTTTTCCTAATTTTTTGTGCAAAAAAACTTACATTAAATACAATACAAAATACATTTGCGTACAATGTATTTCCATGTTGTGACGATATGACGCAAAACAGCTGGTTCATTCGTCGGTTGTCTCACCTATAACACACTGATGAGGACTAATAAGTCCGAAACCGATCTGTGCCTGGTGGGTTAAACTGACGAACGATCCTAGCTGTTGCGCTACATGTTGCCAGTATAATTCAATGCCGGTAGGGGCATGTAGCCCTTGGAGTAGTTGATTCTCGCAACACTGACAATTATAACTGGTTTTATAAGTTTAATCATGATTTTAAAATATATATTGCTTACTGTTCAGATTTATTCAATGTAAATTTTATTCCACTTTTTAAATTGAATTTATTGCCTTTTATTCAATTATAATGTGGATATACGAGTCTAAAAATAGACTTCTGCTCAATTGAAATGGATTTATCGGTTTTTGCTGAATCAGATTTAGGATACACCGACTTCTGTTTAATTTCTACTTATTTTATTGAAAAGTACAACACAATATACCATACATTTTTATTTGAATTATACACATATGGTTCAAAGTACAAAAATTTTAATACAAAACGAAATAAGAAAATTGTGAAAATCTAAATGTGCAACCCAACATCGTCTTCTAAACAATCACATAAAACTTCTTCCTGTTGTTCTTTGTAGGCCATCTCAAATATAATATTTTTGTACCAAGACAAGTCTTATTTTATTACAATTTCATATTTACGCATTGCATGTATGTGAAAATTGCACCATCTCGCGATAAACTATGAAACTGCGAAACAAAAGAAAAATTTTTAAAGAAGTCTGTTAAATTTAGTATACATGGATTTAACGCTCTTTGCTTGGTCGAAATATGGATTTATTTGCTTTTGGTTAGTCGCTTATTTTAATATGCTGATTCTCATTGAATTTAACGTTCTTTGTTCAATCTAGATGTAACCAAGCCGTAGATTGAATTATTAAGAAGCGATTTCCGTGCCTAACAAAAAAAATGTTTAAAAATGGATTTATCGGCTTTTGCATAGCTGCTCCTCAACTGATATCAGAGCTTTGTCATAACCTAGCAATTTTTTTACTAAGATTGCAATTATCTAAACCGAAAATAAAAATTGACAATATTTGTGTATTAATTTTAGTATATGAACACATTTTATTTCAGGAAATCCCAATAAATCTTCGGATCTTGCAATACGACTACTTTGCAAGAATAAGGATACAAAATGGGTATACAAAAAAGTTAATGAATTTTTCAAACCATTAATCTATAAAATTCCTTCAGAAAATGTAAATTTTAAAGCAACATCTATCATTTTGATAGGAAACATATGTAGACATTTTAAGCCAGAAAATGAATTTGATGAATCCAGCTTAAATGATTTGAGAAGGTGGCTGACTGGATTAACAGAAGGTAAGTTTTTCACTACTTTAACTTAAATATTTTGTATTTTAATGTCCCCACAGTTAAGCAATTAATATAGTGCAGTTTACACTAGATAAATTATTTTATTCACTTTGGTGCATCGCATCAAAAATACAAACATTTTACAAGGGGATCTGCCATATGTGTTATCCACTATTTTTGTTATTAGACAGGAAAAAATGAAATCGAACAAAAATTATAGGCAACTTAAGCATCGGATTTCGGAGATATAGCCTAACATACATTTTTTAAACAGAAAAATCCTGTGTTTTCTAACAGGCTGGACGGAACACTTTCTTACTGCTACAGTGGAAAAAACGTATTCAACAGGATGTGTAAAAATGTAGTGTTCTGTTAAAAAAAAAATAAGTACGAGGTTTGATCAAAAAGTAACGTGAATTGTTAATTCTTTCAGAAAGTATTTATTTAACCTTCAATTTTTATCCCATACCATTTAGAGTTCCCCTGTGATATCATACCCTTATGCCGACATAGTTTCCAGTTTGAGAAACACTGGTGGAAGACATCTTTAGGTATCGTCTTGAGCACGGTTTGCGATTTGCCTTTATCTCATCTATTTTTGGTAAACGTCCTTTAAGTATCCTGTTGAGTTTGGGAAATAGGAAAAAGTTACAGGGGTCATGTCCCGAGAGTAGGGTGGTTGCGTTATCACATCGCTGTTTTGTGGTATGCGCCGGTGCGTTTTCGTGATGCAAAATCCATGAGTAGTCTCTCGTGTTCTTGTCGTTTTCTCCTGATTGCCTCCCGCAAATAACGCAAAACTAGTATCCTTATTAACTACGTACGACCAGGCAGTAAAAATTCTTTCCATTGTAGTCGAAAAAACATTACGGAGGATCTTCATCTTCGATGTCTTCTTGGCCTTCCTGAAAACACTTGTACTATTGATAAACTTGTGGCTGTGATATAGTATCGTCGCCAAAGTCATTTAACATTTTAACTAGTGTTCTCGAATACTTGCTGAAAGTACTCGAATACTTTTAGTTCTCGCGTCGACTGTAGCAACTTTGTAAATAATTGTTCACAAAACTATATACAGGGCGTTTTTAAATGAAGTAGCAGAAATGGTACCACTGAATGTAGAGCCAAAAGTAAGAGGATTGAGGTAAAATAACATATGAAAGTTGCACTCCTGAGGCAATATATCCTCTTAAAGGAGGGATTGAAATTCACATTTTATTTTTTTTTTCTAGAGACACGAAACTTGGTATAAGCATCCTACTAATAAAGATACAACTTTCCAATATTTTTTCGATCATTGGCGTATTTTATAAAGGAGTGAAACAGTTAACCCCATTGCAATATTTTATTAGAAATTTCTTTTATGAAGCAAATTATTTATTTAAAAATATTTATTTGGAAAACTGATTTATTGCGCAATTTTTTTACCTCTTGTAATTTTTCCATAAAACCTATAGTTTTCTAGTAAAAAAATTAGATGCGTCATCATTCAATTGTGAAAATTTGTCAAAAAAAAGTAGGCGGATGTCATAACATAACAAATAAATTATTATTTATCATTTTAATAAATTGTCACTTTCTATCAACCAATAATTAGTACCAATTGATTAATTTATAATCAGAATATTTATGGCAAATAATATTTATACCAATGAGGAATATGTGGACATGCTCCACGTGTTTTTCGAATCCAGAAAAAATAGTAACGCTGCAGTAAGATTATACCACCAAAGATATCCAAACTGACCGATTCCTCATAGATAAACATTGGCCTCAGTGAAAAGAAGGCTTCGCGAAACGTAAAATTCAGCCCAATCGTGAGGCATAATGTCCGAACTGTTGAAACTGAGGAAGCTATACTGGAACATCCAGAACAAGACTGGTACAAGCACAAGGCAGGTGTCCAGGCAACTGCAAGTTTCTCACAGTCTTGTGTGCAAGAATTGAATGACCCTGATTTACCTAACGTGTGAATTTTTGTCAATAGTACATTAATATATCTAGGCACGACTTAAAATTTCCTGATGAATATACTTTTCACCGATGAAGCAAATTTTCCTAGAGTAGGTGCAGTATACCTTCATAATGTTCATTCATGGTGGGAAGAAAATACTCATGAAATATTTGTTTCAAGATGTCAACATAATTTCAGTTTAAACGTTTAGATGGGAATTGTAGGAAATACTCTAGTAGGTCCTTTTATTCTTCCACACAGGATTGGAGTGGCCGAGTATCTTAGATTTTTGAACGAAAATCTTCCAACATTTCTTGAGGATGTACCCCTCGCTACACGTCAGGTGATTGGTATATACACGATGGGGTGCCTGCACATAGTACATTTGCCGTTAGAGAATGTTAAATTTAAATTACATCCCTTAAATTAAATTAAATCCCTGGATTGGTCGTGATGTCCCTGTTTGTTGGCCTGCACGTTCACCTGACCTGACACCTATGGATTTCTTTTTGTGGGGGACACATAAAAAGTATTGTCTATGCCACTCCCGTTGCCTCCTTAGAAGAACTACTCTTAAGAATATTTCAGGCAGCAGATGACCTTCGCAATAACCAAGAACTGCTTGTGTGAGTGTGTTATGACTTCAACAGACGTATTAGGTTATGCTTGCAGCAAAATGGAAATTATTTCGAGAATATTCTTTAAATTTAATTTTGCATTTCTTGTTTTTTGTTTGTATTAAATTTTATTTCAGATAAATAACTTTACCTAATACATGTCCCATAGTCATAAGTTATCAAACATTTTTCATTAATTAATAGCAAACTATTCTTAATGTTATTATTAAATTACCAGCTTATTGACAGAAAGTGTCAATTTATTAATATGATAAATAACAATTTATTTGTTGTGACATCCGCCTACTTTATTTTTACAAATTTTCGCAATTACCCCTAGTGAACGATGACACATCTAATTTTTTTACTAGAAAACGATCGGTTTTATCGAAAATTTACAAGAGGTAAAAATATTTTTAAATAAATAATTTGCTTCATATAAAAAATTTCTAATAGAATATTGCAATGGGGTTGACTGTTTCACTCCTTCATAAAATAAATATTTTTACTTCAATCCTCTTATTTTTGGCTCTACATACACTGGAACCATTTTTGCTCCTTCATTTAAAAACACCCTGTATAAAACTCTTAAGTCATAACGTTCATCATTCAACGTCTTCCATCCGGTATCAGAGAATCATTCGATTCTTAAAAGTATTCGAGAACTGAGTTCTACATTCTTAAAAATACTCGATTCTGCCCATCACTAAGTCTAAACGCTTCGCTGCCCTTGATTCCGTTTTTAACACAAAATGGCAGACAAACTCTCTGATTCGAGAGTTGCGAACTAATTATTATTATTATTAGTAGATTATTCAAGTATTTTGATTTAAATTTCTAATTTTGTTTTAGGTGAAAACGTGCACGACCTAATAATTAGGAGTGTGGATTTGAGTTTATCGAAGTTAACAAGAAAGAAAACAAAAAGGAAGAAACCACCCAAGATCAATAACAAAAAACCTGTAAAGAAACCCAAGAAGAAGGCGAAAAAATGTAAAAAGGTTGCAGCTGTAAAATAACTTCATGTAAATATTTTTCATGGCCTAGAAAATAAAACTACAAGTACAACATAATAATTTAATTTACATTTGTAAAACATGAGTATGTCAACAATTAATAGAAACAATTTTAAAATCAAATAAATATTTTGATAGTACAATGATTCATAATTTCAAAAATTCATAATGGTAAGGTGAATAACAAATATGTCGATTCATTATTTACTTAAAATTTAAAGCCGGCCCAATCCTTTTGTGCACAAGATGACTGAAAGGATCGACGTTTCTAATTTTTGGCTCCAAACTGATAGAATAAACGTCGCCAGCAAGTTCATCCAAACCGATTTCTTTGTCGGTTTTACATTTTTTAGTTGCATTGTCGACGAGAGCTCTAATCTCACCATCGATTTTCTGAAAATTGTATTCAACATTGATAACTTACACAAACAATTACAACAATTTTTTAATCAGCAGCTTACAAACATGTTCAAATCAGGAAAACATTCAAACAAGAAAATTAATGACATAAACTTACTCTACTAAGCTTTGGTATGTCAAATCAGTAATTATCCTTAGTTTGAATTTATAAGCTGCTTTTACAGATATGTCGAAGGAAGGGCTGACACTTGCCCACAAATTTTGACGTTTGTAGGTCGTCAGGATCCAGGGCCATTGCGATCTCACACTAAGATATGACTATTTATGTATTTATTATTATTGTTTATTACAGTATTATAAGTTTAAAAAAAGAACTGCCTGTTTTCGAGGCACCTTAGATCTGATGATGTCGATCCTGCTGCCCCCTAACCGCAGACGGCCTAACTACCCCTAAACTGTGGGTAATGTCAACAATTAGACAGACCCTCTTGTCCTTTATATCTAAATATTAAAGAATGTAATGTCAGTTGTCAGAGATAATTTAAGTTTTCTATTAGAAAGAAATACTGGGGTGTCAATATTATAATTATCTGTTACTCAGTAATCATTGCTTGGCAGGATTCCAAAGTAATGGAGTACAGTGCAACCTCTTTAATCCAAACACCACGTTGCCAGGCGTATTATTGAATCGTTCGGATTATCGAACATACTGTAAAGATTTGTACATATCGTCCCTATTATCACGTAGAGTTGTGTGTATAGCCATTTCTTGGATTATACGCCCCTATGTGGTAAGAGGGACGATATGTATATAAATATAAATCATATAAGACACATAAAACTTTATAAGGTAAAATATAAACAAGTTACATATACATATACAGGGTGGATCATTAGTGCGAGAAAGTAAAATAACTCCCTTGTTATTCGTAACACAGAAAAAAAGTTTATATAAAAGTTGTACAGAATCAAAATACCTAAAGAACACAATTAATTTGAAACATACAGGGCGATGAGTAAAAACGGGTCACGCTAAATATTACATTTTTTAAATGGAACACCCTGTATATTTTTAAACATGGATTTCTGAGAAAATTCTGTATATGGCAATATAAACAGTTTAACGTTTTAGTGCGGCGTTGCCAAGTCATGTAGAAAATTCTTCGAATTTTGGAAAAAACATGACCTCGAAGAAGTTGTATTAACTTTCAACTGCTAATACTTGGAGCAAAAATATTTGACAGAGTTATAGGATATTAGCTAATATCGATATTTTATACAGGGGATTTTTTATAATACGATCAATTTCAAACTTGATTTTCTAAAATTTTTCAAGTGTATTTTACTGTTCTATTATTTTCACATATCAGTCCACTTCAACTTGTACTAAGAATGTTCTACACCTAAAGTTGTTAGTTTTTAAGATATAGCGACATTTCTGGAAAAACCTAATTTTTATTATTTTCGGTCGCAGGAAATGGCTTTGAAAAAAAAACTGTCACAGTGTGCCAACTTGTCAGTTCATAATTTGTCATTATATTTTGAGTTAATTTTATTAGTTAATATTTATTTGTGGTGTTCCATAAAATAATAAAAATTAAGTTTTTTCAGAAATGCTATATCTTAAAAACTAACAATTTTAGATATATAGTAGGATCATATTCGATGCAAAGTAATAAATCATTGCCTGTCAAGGGAACCAATGAAGCACGCTTTTAAGGGTTTTACAAATTCAATAATTTCTTTATACATTATGAAGGGTCGAGGGGATCAGTTCAGGTCTGGCACCCTTGTTCCTACAAAAATTCCTTTATTCTCATAAACTATTTATTTTAAATGTAATTTATTATAAATCCAATTTGTTTCTTAAATTCCACATATGTACTACATTTTACCTCTGTAGGCGCCACTGTTGTTTACTTGTTTTTTGGAAGCGCTCTCTAATTGACGGCAAAGCTCGCCAGGTTAGTATTTGACGTATAACCGACCAGTTCGTACACTCGATGCACCTGGGCGACTACAGCTACTACCAGAACACAGTGCGTATGCAGCGGTATTTCTGATTTTACATTGAATTTCATTTTAAATTTGAAATGATTTATCTTACGCCTCCTAAAAATGATGACATGATTTTCCTTTGATAAAAGACCGACAACTTTTTGCTCTACTTTGCATCGAATACGATAGAATATGTTTAATAAAAGTTGAAGAGGGCCAATATGTGAATAAAATAGAATAATAAAATATAGGGTGTTCCATTTGAAAAATTTTAGAAAATCAAGTTCAACTTCCTAAAAATAATCGTATTATAAAAAATGCCCTATATAAAATATCGATATTAGCTAAAGTAGGAGTCTTTGCCTAACATTTGCCTATAACTCTGTCAAATATTTTTGCTTCAAGTAGTAGTAGTTCTTCGAGGTCGTTTTTCCAAAATTCGAAGAATTTTCTACATAACTTGGCAACCCCGCACTAAAATGATAAACTGTTTATAGATATATAGAATATTCTCGGAAATCCATATGTTTAAAAATATACAGGGTGTTCCACTTAAAAAATGTAATATTTGGCGTGTCCCGTCTTTACTCATCACCCTGTATGTATCAAATTAATTTTGTAGTTTATGTTTCTTGATTCTGTATAACTTTTATATAAACATTTTTTCTATATTATGCGTAACTAGGGAGTTATTTTACTTTCTCACACTAATGGCCCACCTTGTATGTATTATTTTACTTTTCACATTTTTTATTTTTCTTCCAAAAAAACTCCAAAATTGTTACCCACAACACGACACGCAACAGGTTCTTCGCTATCGGCAAACAAACTGACTTTGGGCGGACAGGCGCAAACGACTGCCGACTACGCACGAAGCGATGTACGTGTGTTCGAATTAAAGAGGTTGCACTGTATTAGATTTGTAAAGTAGTCATTATATGATTATTAGTTTTTACAGCCCTTACTCAGTAATCGTTACCTGATAAGATCGAAAGTAATCGCGTACTAGACTTTTAAAATAGTCTATATGATTAGACAGGCACAAAAAAAAATGTCAAGACCCAGAGGGTAGACCCCCCTACTCCTCCGTTTTTGAGGTCGCTTAAACAGAATATGACCATAAAAAAAGGTCTGGTTCTGGGAGTTGAAATGTCAATTCTCATACAAAGTCGAGTAGGGTGAGTATTCCTGTTTTCTGGGCCACTAAGAACGAAGAAGACTACCAAACATGAATTAGACCCCCTCGTTGCCTCCCAGCGTCACTTTACCACTCCCATACACCCCTTTATGGGGGTTGAAGTGTTAATTTTCATGCAAAGTTGAGTGGGTTGTGTATGCCTACGTTTTCTTGACTTTGTATGAAAATTGCCATTCCAACCCTCATAAGGGCGTGTATGTGGGTTACAAAGGGTGCTGAAGGTTGATAAGGGGGCCTTATTCATTTTTGGTAGTCTTCTTCGTTCTTAGTGGCCCAGAAAACATAGGAATACTCACCCTACTCGACTTTGTATGAGAATTAACATTTTAACTCCCAGAAGGGGGTGGGGGTGGTAACGGGGAAATGGCTAGTTAAAAATTTTTTTATGGTCAATTTCGGTTTCAGCATCCCCAAAAACGTGGGGGTATGGGAGTCTACCCTCTGGGTCTAGGAATTTTTTTTTGTGTGCCTGTGTTATTATTTCCTCATATTCATACTATTTGAATTTGTACAATTTCTGCAACCAGTTCCTCAACTATTGCTTTCATTATTGGGTTTTTATGCTTTTAATATTTACCACAGTGCAATGGGACGATTATTATTGAATATAATTAAAAAATAAAGTATTTAAAATTATAATTAAAAAGTATCTCATTTATTAAATGGATCAACCTTTCCTTATATTTAAATAATGTTTTAAACCAGTTTGTTTCTGCTTAAAAAGTGTACATTAAAATAAAACTTGCATAAAAGTGAAAATAAAAGTAAAATTTACACCTGCCTTAGGAAATGTACAGTATTATCGGATAAAGCTACTTGTAACTGTTTATAAAGACTATTTTCTTTGATGAGTAAGGAAAGGAACATCACTCGGGTGTAAGTACTGTGCAATATCTAAAATCTAGTACACAAAATCATATGTACTGTCTCAGCTAGAATTGCCAGGTGGTCAGGAATGACCGGGACTTCCCCGAAATATATTTCTTTTCCCAGTTCCCGGTATACTCTATTTTATCCCGGAATTACGGATGTCCGGTATGCCATGTATATGACACGTGACACAGCACAGCGCTATGCAACGTTTACTTAACAGCAAGTTTGGAATCTACTGTGCCACCTCGGTATTTTCTGTGAGAGCATCAGCTAGAGCTAGTTACCTCATGGAATTAATTGTTAAATCCCGGAAATTTGTAATATTTTCCCGGGTTCAATTTTTCATAATCTGGCAACCCTAGTCTCAGTACTAGGTACATTTTGTACCGATTACCTGATACTTCGGATTTCGTCAATCAATGGGTACATTTTCACAGTAATTACAATATTGACATCACTTTAAGCAGATATAATAGAAAAATTACATTTGTTTTGGCCAATTAAGTGACAAATGCTTTAAATTTAGTATTGTCACTTAAGTTTCAGGCAGATAAAACATTCATTGGATCTTGGATGCATCATTGTAGATTTGATACAAATTAAAAATAAAATATTCTAGTGGGTTTCAAGATCTAACCTAACATTCACGGCTCATTTGATACGCAAACTTGAGCTTACTTTTGATTTGTCTTTTATTGAATTTGGGGACACATTGTATTTCAAATCTGATTGATTTGAAATGAATTATATCATACTTCAAATACTTAAAAAGAGCAGAGAGAGAGAGAGAGGGAGATAAAATATTACCTTTATTTCATCAGCGGGGACTAAGTTAGAAGAAACTATTTTTTCTTTGAATGACGTCACGGGATCTCTAGTCTGTCTTACTTCTTGAATTTCATCTCTAGTTCTGTAACTTGTACCAGGATCGGACATCGAGTGACCAGAGTATCTACAAAATTATTTATTATACAGACTGTTACAAATTCGCTTCTCACTACAGGGATCTCGAAAACAGTAAGTTATACGAAGTAGCTTAAATGGGGTCAAAGTTGCGTAATCAGGGAAGTAACGGCACTTAGAGTGTATGATAATTCAATAAACATAGAAATCTAAATAAGAAATTTAGATAAATTTGGAACGAATACACTGAAGATGAATTTTTTGAGACAAAACGTTTGAATCTGGTTCGGGCTGAGGCAGTATTGGGGGTCATGAAGGTTTGCAAAAAATGTAAAATTTCCAGGGTCGTATTTAAAAAAATGAAGTTGATGATGATCCTGGAGAAACGAAACGCTACATATAAAAATTGATTATGCCATTCGATAGAGGGCAAAAAGTGGCCATGAGAAAGTGTTTTTCTTTTTTCAATTACTACCTCAAAAAAGGCTGAAATGAAACAAAAACGGATTTCCAAAATTTCGTTTTTTTTTCAAATATTTCAAAAACTAATCATGTTAGACTTGATTTTTTCGAGGCATAATGTTGATCCCCTGATTACGCAACTTTGTCCCCATTATACTAGTTTGTATCTCTTACCATTTGTAATAGCCTGTATTTGCCAATAAATACTAATATAAATGTGCAGAATAAATATAAATGAATACAATATAGTACATTGTGTAACGAGTGGGGAAAAGTTGCCAATAGCGCCATGCGGACGCAGCGGAAAGCGCCCAAGTGGCGCTATGGCAACTTATCCGAACGAGTTGCACATACTATTTTCTATCACAAGTGCGAGTCGTTATGGGACCTATAGCATAGGGGGTTAGATGCACGGAAAGTGCTAGATAGTACAACAGCGTGATGTTATTTTCATAGCGCAATGCTGGAGCGTTGCGCTATGAAAATAACATCACGCTGTTGTACTATCTAGCACTTTCCCGTGCACCTAACCCCCTACACTATAGGTCCTATAGCGAGCTCGCGTGATAGAAAATATAAAACTACACTAAGATAATGCCAAGATGCCAGTCTGTATAGCCAAATTAAATTTACATTTTTATATACATTTTATCCTCAATGCAGTGCGAGAATTGGATTTTTTATTTGATCAAGACATGTTTGGATGTAAAAACTACATTCCTGTCATAGATATGACTATACTTTTTTTAATATAGAAATTATAAAACATTGCTAAATCACAGCACCTATCTATTATAGTCTGTTCTCGACTTTTGACAAATAAGAACCAATGGATTGATTCATTTAGTGACATTTCTTACAAATGAACGACAAACATCAAATGTGTGTTTCTGTTTACATATGATTTATTTATTTATATTATATGGATTTTGTACTTAAATTGTCAATCCGAATTTAAAAAAAAAAATTGATGTCGCTTAGAAGGGAGTGATAAAAATCAAAAGTTTTTCATCAAAGTATGTCTAGGTCAAATAAAACATGGACCTCTGCAACATTTTTTTATCTCAAAAAAAGTAACAACTGCTGCTCGAAAAAATACATTTTTAATATACAATTTCAATTTTTCAATTTCCTTATAAATTTACCTGTAGGTAGCAGCTTCAATGACAAGTGGTCCTTTACCACTGGCACAATAATCAACAGCAAATCTAAAGCATTCCCTTACTGCAAGCACATCCATACCATCAACCCAGATACCTGGGATGTAATCTCCTCTCGTGTAATACTCCGTATTTGCAGATGCTCTTTCTGCACTCGTACCCATGCCGTAGCCATTATTTTCACATACAAAAATGCAAGGAATGTTCCACAATTTAGCCATATTGTACACTTCAAACACTTGGCCTTGATTAGCCGCACCATCGCCATATAAAGCCACACAGACACCATCTGTGCCTTTATATTTAGCTGCTAGTGCTAACCCAACACCTAAAGGAACCTTAAAAATGTGTATTAATGCGTTAAAAAAACAAAAACATTTATTTGCAAAATTGTTTAAACATTGATTTTCTAAAATTATGTGGGTTGTATGATAAGTACCTGGCCTAGGTAAGAGATGGCGCTGCTAGTATTTAAACAGGGATATTTTTCGTAAGCTTTCACAACGATACTGACAAACTGTCAAGTCGCTGCGTGGTTTAGTTTGTGAATGCCAGACATTTAAATAAAACAACTGTTGTATTTTTACAACAATGGAAAAAACTGAATATCGAGTGGTTATCATAATATACTTGTTTTTAAAAAATAAAACAAATCATGAGATTAAAACGGAGCTCAGCGAATTGTATGGGGACCTGCACCTTTGTTATCAACCATAAAATATTGGACAGCTCAATTCGTACGTGGCTGTATAAGCATTTTTGATGAACATCATCCAAGTCGTCTAAATGAGGTTACCATTTCAGAAATGATCGAAAAAATCCACAATGTCGTGATAAACGATCAAAAGAATGTTTGGTGATGTTAAGACGCAATCAGAATGTTTTTGGCAACGGTCATAACTGTTGTCGAAACATGGATTCATCACAGCACACCAAAGACCAAGAAAAGTACAGTGTTTTCCAAGACTTTATCAACGAACAATCATGGCTACAGTGTTCTGGGATTATGCGACATAATTTATGTCGATTACTTTGAAAATGTCAGAATGATTAATGGAGAGTATTATGACAACTTATTGGACCGTTTCAACCATGCACACGTGCACACTTACGTTGTTGCCATGGCAAAATTCCATGAGTTAGGAAACGAATTGCTTTCGCATCCACCATATTCGCCGGTTTTAGCACCCAGCGATTATTTCCTATTTCCAAATATGGCAAAATGGCTCGTAAGAAAAAAATTTGGCTATAATGATGAGGTTATTGTTGAAACAAACACTTATTTTGAAGAGTTGGAGCAATCATATTTTTTAGAGGTGATAAAAAACACAGAAAAGCATTGGATATTGAAAAATAAAATAAATTTTACACATACGTGTTTTTTTTTTTGTCAAAGCCAGGTACTTATTATACAATTCTCATTCATTCTTGGTGTTTCTGTAATAGTTTTTTAAATACAAATGCATAACTTTTTCCAAGTTATTAGTTCAGATCAATATGCCAGAGGTGGTACAATCAACCAACGATCTAGAAATTTTTGGTTATAATAACAATCATGGAGTGAGTATAGGTAAGATACAATAATAATGCTATATTTATGAATCAATTATACTAGGCCTTCAAATAGTCGAACTAGCAGAGAGTAACCTGCTATTTTGCAGATATTATGAAAGCAAGACCTGTGTCCCTACCAGGCAAAACAATATTTTACTAATGAATTCAAAACCGGTATATGTCTGGTGGTTCAGCTGACGAACTATACTATTTACTAGCTATTCTGGATATAATTCAATGATGGTCAGGGCATTACTCCACATAGCTTTTTCCTGCAATATTATCAATTTAAAAATTGTTTTTCGTAGTAACGACACAGGCTTTGCTTTCATAGGACCTGCCAAATAGCAGTTTGCTTTGTACTAGTTTGGGCATTTGAATGCCTAGGCATTGAGTAGCAGTGATTATTCATACATGTACAATTGTTACATCTCACCTATATTCATTCCATATCTGTAGTTAAAACACCAAAAATGACTGTGCCAGTTTTACTATTTAAAGGCCTAGGCATTTAGTAGTGACAGTAACATTGTTACCTATACACCACATAACAATTTTGGGGAAAAAAAACAATTTTAATTTTATTTTCAGTTCTTATCAAAACTACGATTCTTCAAAGGTGGGACATGAAATAGAGTTTTTGATAAATAATTAACGAATCATTCAAGATATAAAGTCTAAATTCAGAGACTTCTCTAAATCTTAATTTCGTTTGATACTTAGAAATGTGGACAATAGATAAGTCACTAACTTGAGTACACATTAAACACAAGGCAAACTATAACTTAGTAACCTTAATAAATTGCTTGCAGTTTTGTTAATGTTACAGTTTAATGAAATATATACGGAAGATGTCAAAATCGGCCTTACTAATTTCACAGATATTTTATTTTATGCAGAGGATTATTGCTGCCCAATTAAAATTCATTACAATAAGTAACGAAACGAGTCAAAATGGGTAAGACATGAGGTTACACTATCCAGCCAGCACCTAAAAAATATGTATTGGTTCTGGATAAGATTTCTATAAACAAACTAAGAAAAATAAACTAAATTGATCTTTCATAATACAGTCATAGCTGCATCAAATAATAAATATAAAACTATATGGAATTTTGTAGACAGGCAGAGAAAAGAATAAAATAAAGAATATCACTGAACGTAGATGGCAACCTTTGCTCAAATTCTAATCAGCTACCCAATGTATTTGTTGATTATTTTACAGCAGTTACAGAAAAAACATTGCAGTCATTTTGGCGATTGTAGATCTACTAATTGCACAAGTTGCCAATATGGCTTTCGAACAGGTAAATCTAGTCAACCGCATACAATTTTAGTGAACAAATTTATAAAATTAATGAATGAAGATGGATACATGTTACTGGAATTTTCTGATTTAACATGTGCATGTGATTGTCTAAATATTTTATACATTGAATAATATAAAGTATAGTTGAATAGTATAATATAGGATTTAGAGGGATATTATTAGACTGGCTGATCCACAATCTCACTGATACTTTGAACTGAAATATTGACTTAGAAGTGCCTCAGGGATATGTATTGGATCAACTAAAGTTTTTGCTATATATTAACGATATGCTAAACTATTTTAATTCTTCTGCATTAACACTGTTTGCTGAAGAACTACTACTACTACACTACCTCTGAAGAATTCACTGCTAATTATGAAAATGTTATTACTCGTTTTGAAAAATAGTGTGAATTCAATAATTCATTAACATTAAAATACTCTACACAGAATAGCGATTAACAGCGTTCCAAAACAAAAAACTACAAAATCTCATGTCTGCTATGTATCAGGGCATTAAACTTTATTATAATAAACTACCACTTAATTATACATCTAAAGATAAGGAAGGAAATATTTAAAAGATCAATTAAAGAAATGCTACTTATCAAATGTTATTATGGCATTGATAAATATTTGAATGATAATTTGTTCTTAGAGATACGATTATAAATACTAGGCTTTTGTTGTCCTTGTACATTGACCTGTCCTTTACGTCTCTACTATCATTACTAAAATATGTTAACAGTCAAAATACAAGGAATACAAATTATAGTCTGATGTTTAGTTAAAATAACTTAATACGATGTTAAAATAACTGATAAATCATATTAGAAAATAAAAAAATTATATCTTTATTTTGAAAAAGGAGAAAGTTTGGCTCGACAATTTAATTCTGAATAACCAAGATGTTTTCTGGTGATTTCAGCATATTACAGAATATTTAAAATATATTTAAACAAGGTCGACCTGCAAAATCATAACTTTTCGCAATGCTGTTTAATTTTTTAAACTCATGGTCTTTTCCACATTTTAAATATATTTACCATAAATATTGCACAAGCAAATATACTTAGTCACGAAATGTGAAAATTTAAAATGTAAAAACTATAAGTAGTCCAATTAACTAAGCCTTTAAATCGAAATTTTGCCAACTTGGCTGAATTTTTGATATGAGTTAGTTTAAGGTATATTATAACAATAAGTGAGAGTAATTTTTTGTTCAACCCCCGGCCAAGGGTGGAAAAAGATAAAACAAAGGGCTTTTTCAAGATAACTCAAAAAGGGTAAGAGCTAGAAAAAAAAGTTTTTCATGAAAGTTGTAAAGCAGACAATTCTACATAAAAATGGCCTCTTAACTTTTTCTTGTACTATTACAATTAACAGAGTTAGGGAGGCTAGAAGTTAAGGGAAGATTTCAGAAATTTAAAAAAAATCATAACAAACAGAAAAATGATTGAATTTTGTAATTTTTTTTTTCAATCTGCTCTAAAATATGTAACTTTTCTTTTCAGAGAAATAGATATATTTTTTAATTTTTAATAAGAAAGTTATAACAAAAAATCAAATTTTTAATCGTTAATTTTAATGATTTAACAAAATTAAATTTCTGAAATCTTCCCTTAACTTCTAGCCTCCCTAACTCTGTTAATTTTAATAGTACAAGAAAAAGCTAAGAGACCATTTTTATGTAGAATTGTCTGCTTTACAACTTTCATGAAGCTCTTACCCTTTTTGAGTTATCTTGAAAAAGCCCTTTGTTTTATCTTTTTCCACCCTTGGCCGGGGGTTGAACAAAAAATTACTCTCACTTTTTGTTATAATATACCTTAAACTAACTCATATCAAAAATTCAGCCAAGTTGACAAAATTTCGATTTAAAGGCTTAGTTAATTGGACTAAAGGGATAGCAGTTGGGGACGCCCGGTATACAGAGGCCAATAGAGCCTTTGATGAATTGAACGTTGAGGCATCAGTTTCTTTAGGAATATATATAGTTTACATTTATGATGTAGAAGTTAGTCAGCCATATAGTTCGTTCTCGAGTCTCAAGTACTCTACATGTCTATGCATTATTACTCTCTCACAATATACTGTCTTACATTTCACCTGGGTAGTTTTTGTTTTCTTGTTTGAAAGAGTTTACAATTCAGGTGTGCTTAATTAAGTCTTGCGCAAATTCGTATTTATATGAATAAAAGGTAGTCCGATGAATCTTTCCATAATTATATATTTCTAATTGCTTTGTTTTGAATAAAAATAGACTTTTGTTTCCAGTATGATTAATTCATGCTATATTATATTTCTATTAATGTTATAATCAAAATATTCTACAATGTATTTGATGCAATTTATGTTCATTTGCACCGATATTAAACCACCGGTGTATTTTTCTAAAGGCGTAAGGGGCAATTGCCCGGAGTGGCTTGTTTTTTAGAATCAAATCAAAATGTGCTCAAATTTTATATCCGTAAGTCGCTGATTGGGAGCTTTTTTTTTAGAGGCCTTCATGGAGCTTGCAGCCCTGGTCCTTCCCCAAGCGAAAATTGTAGCTACGCCCATGTGAGTGTGTTTTCTTGGTTTTAATTTAGGCTACTTTATTATTACTCTTTACTGCATTAAATTGCATAAAATACAGAGTAAAATATTTTGACTGATGGTAAATTAACCATTTACCTGAGCACCAACAATTCCATTTCCACCATAGAAGTGATCAGTGTACATGTGCATAGAGCCTCCTTTACCTCTGGCACAGCCACTTTGTTTACCACAAAGTTCACCTAAGACGCCCAAGGGTGAAACCCCCATTATATGTGTCCATCCATGGGCACGGTAAGCTGTGATTACATCATCATAAGGGCGTAAGGCGGCTTTGATACCAACTGCAATAGCTTCCTAATCACAAATTTATTAAATTACTCTAAAAACTCAATGTACATTAAGGAACTAATGTGTAAATAATGTTTCAGCATAAGCTAATAATTCCCTTAGAAATCAACGTCGTATTTACCTGCCCTGAGTAAAGGTGACAAAAACCTCGCACTATTTTATCTTTGTACAAATTTCCAGCAGTTGTTTCCATTCGACGAATTGTATGTAATTGTGTGTAATACTTAACAGCATCCTCTTTTGTTAAAGAAACAGTGGTTGAAGGTGACTGCTCCAATCGATGTAAACGATATGGCTAAAATTTGAGTATATTAATATAAGTTAATAGAAAAACATATTTACATACTTTTGTCTCAAATGTTGCTTCAGTTGCATAACCGTTTTTAGGAATAAGTCCTAAAGCTTTCTGAAAATTAAACATTTATTTAACAATGGTAACATTTAAAGAACAATAATTATTACATTAATGAAGTTAGCGAAATTTTTTGCCATCATTTATTCTAAAATATCTTCTGGTAAATGACATCAAAATAACCTTGTGCTTTCATTCCCTTACATATCTAAAGTGTTCTAAGATTATTTACTCACGTTGGGTCTAAAATATTTGCTACAAACGGATCTAGCACAAATGGGAAGCATTTTATATAATCAGATGGTGATATATAATATATTTTTAGAATAAATATAAATGTAACATAAATTGCACTTAAATGACCTATTCCTCAATCACAGTAACCACAACCACACACAATCATAGACATAGATTAGGTAGAGTTCACATCACACAATGACAAAATCAGTCAATCCACTCATCTCAACACTCCATCACTGTTAGTTGTTACAGTGTTACACCCTCAGACTAATAAATTATTACTCTGAGGTTCAGTTCAGTGCGAACAGCCGAGCTGAGTGGACGTGTTTGTTTGTGAGGTGAAGTGATTGCAACGAGCAAAATCTACCTGCCTTTATTAAGGCTACCTGGAAAGAATCCCTTTCTTTCCTTTTAATCACCGACCTAATCCCCGGCTAAGCATAGAGGCCGTCGGCATCTTTGTTCAGGTACCTGTCCCGGGGTTATGCCCAGGTAAGTTTTAACTTATTTATCAGTTATTTGCATTACTTTAAAATACATTTCTTTAAAATTGCGACCCCCGACAAACAATATACCAGACAGACAAATACACCAAAAGACACGTACGCCCCCGT
>NW_019425990.1:0-277 GCF_000390285.2 Anoplophora glabripennis | reverse complement strand
ACACACACACACACACAGACACACACACAGAGACACACACACAGACACACAGACACACACACACATACACACACACAGACACACACAGACACACACAGACACACACACACAGACACACAGGCACCCAGACACCCAGGCACACAGACACCCAGGCACCCAGGCACCCAGGCACCCAGGCACCCAGGCACCCACGCACCCAGACACACACACAGACACACACAGACACACACAGACACACACACAGACACACACACAGACACACACACAGACACACACA
>NW_019425989.1:2109-3223 GCF_000390285.2 Anoplophora glabripennis | reverse complement strand
TTTTTACCTATACCAGCACTAAAAATTTAACTTTGGTGAAAAAAGGAGATAACTCCAAAGAATATTTAATTTTTTTGCAAAACTCATTAATATCTAATTGTAATCTGTCAGATGATGCAAATTGGTCACATAATGGAAACAAAAAATTAAGAACTCTCCAACTTCGAATTTAAGAGAATGAAATGTTTTTTTCAGTTTACTTGAATTCGCCTTTTTTGGAGTTATCCCCTTTTTGCAGCGAGGTCCTCAATTATTACACGGCTAATAATTGAGCTTATGAATGCACTTGATGAATTTGAAATTAAATTTTTATATGTAGGTATTTACATATTGCTCCTTGTGAATGATTACCATTTAAGAGTTTCTTGCCCATACTCGAAGTAGGCCAATCATAAAGTTATAATTTATTTCCATTTGAACCGAAATTTTGACTAATCAGCATCGAAATCACTTGGTGTACCTAACTACGTAACATAATCATAGGTTATAAATCGAATTGTGGTTTTGTTGTTTTGTAGTTCTTTTTACGTATTTTAAATTGTAAAAATGTTGCAACTGTAAAAAAACTTGTTTACACGAGGACAGTAGGTAAGTGGTAACTAAATTTTAAGTTACTGCTTTTTCTGCAAGTGCTGTTCGCACTGGTAAGTTCTAAGTTTAGTTGTTGGTAAGTTCTAGTGCAGTTTATACACTATATTTGCAAACCTGACGAGATGAACGTGAGGCAGCCATTTGTAGAAGAATTTAATGGCATACTACGCAATATCCTAAAAATTATATTAGAAGAAATAAATGAAGAAATATATGCAGAGAAAAATAGACCTAAACGACTTTGGGGAGCGAAAGTGGATCAGCAGGAGGGAAAAGTTCGGTGCAAGTCGTCAACTTGCACGAAAAAATATAATAAATTCTATTCCAGTGTACTAAATTTTTACTTGCTCCATACCTCTCTACACAGACAATAAGACAAAACGCGGAGAAACGGTTTGACGTAGCCGCTAGACATGACAATCCCCTCCTCAGGCAAGCCGTTGACTACGTACCCGACGTGACCGACAAACACAAAAGACCTAGACACCAACTTTTTGACCCTGGGTGACCACCCCAATGACCC
>NW_019425989.1:0-579 GCF_000390285.2 Anoplophora glabripennis | reverse complement strand
GGACACGCCAAACATTACATTTTTTAAATGGAACACCCTGTATATTTTTAAACAGTTGGATTTCTGAGAAAATTCTATATATGGCAATATAAACAGTTTATCATTTTAGTGCGGGGTTGCCAAGTTATGTAGAAAATTCTTAGAATTTTGGAAAAAACATGTCCTCGAAGAAGTTGTATTAACTTTCAACTACTGACACCTGGAGCAAAAATATTTGACAGAGTTATAGGCAAATGTTATACAAAGGCTCCTATATTAGCTAATATCGATATTTTATACAGGGCATTTTTTTATAAGACGATAATTTTTAGAAAGTGCAAACGTGATTTTCTAAAGTTTTTCAAATTGAACACCCTATATTTTATTGTTTTATTTTATTCGCATATCACTCCACTTCAACTTTTATTAAGCATTACCTAGAATTGTTAGTTTTTAAGATATGGCAACATTTCTGAAAATACTCAATTGTTATTATTTTCGGTCGAACGAGATGGCTTTGGAAAAAACTGTCACATTGTCTCAACTTGTCTATACTATAATAGTATATTATTCAACGAGCGTATAATGATGGGTATTATT
>NW_019425988.1:0-4826 GCF_000390285.2 Anoplophora glabripennis | reverse complement strand
ACTGGTAAATCATACATGGATTTTAAATTCTGATTTATCGATTTTGTGTTTTTTTAAGTATATTTTGATGTTCAATGCGATATGCTAGGGCAATTCTAACATCAGATTTGAATTTAGTACCTCAAAATACATGGGAATAATGTATTCTGGTCATTTCCACATTTTTTTTTGTGGAGCTTTGTAAATAGTAAACCTATAGCTCAAGTTTCAGCAATCTACGTAAAACATCTGAAATCTATAATAGCTGTTTTACATTGACAATTTATTGATCAATAAATTCATGAAGTCGCTTTATCAAGAAATTGGACAAGTGTAATGCACCAAATCTGCTGTCAAATAACTTCATGAATGTATTCATCAAGTTCTTGACGAATTAGAACATGTTCTAATTTTCGTCAATTTCTTCGTAAAGTTCAGAAATACCAACCCAACAGATTTCCAGCCTTAGATCAGTAATGAGGTTATGTTATTGGAATATGTGACAAATTGTGTGGCGTCGTACTAGTTTTGCATTATTTTTACAGATTTGTTACTTACAAAAACTAATATCACTACAATTATGAGTGGAAAAGTGACATTTTTGAAGTTTATTTGCTTCTTTGATTCATTGGTAGAACTGATTCGTCCGTCAAAAAACTTGACAAAGTCTGTAACAGTGTAAAACCACACTGTTTACCAATAAATTCGTGAATTAATTCATGAATAAATTGTTAATGTAAAACAGCTATAACGTATTTTCTTTAATGCTAACACTACAAGATGTAAGAAGTTTGACTGCCATTACTTCAGCATGAGATAGAGCAATCAGAAATGAACAAAAAAGTTGTATATTACAAGGGCGTAAGATTAACAGTTTACACAAAAATACAGCATGTATTAACATTGGGGAGTTTCATCACAACGTGACAACAGCGCTTAACTTAATGCTACACAACACAGTGTGCACGCTGAATGACAAAAATATAAACAACTACTATTGTGAAACATTTAGTTAAGTTTCAAGATAATTGTTTTCCACTTCTTAAACAAATAAAATAAAATGTGTCGATTTTGTAGTACGAAGATATTGTGCTTAAATTTTAGCTCGAATTTTAGTAATTATGATTCTCCTAAAACAGGAACTGACTATGTAATTAAAGATTCACGTCGTCCAAATAATCATACGCATTAAAAATAATTTAGATACTTACCAAAAAGCAAAATTCAGTAATTTTTAAACGCACAAGTACAAAAGTAACTGCAACATATGCTCAAAATCTCCACCACCATTTTCGATACACGCACGACACCTTCGAATCCAATTTTCGCACACTCGCTGGAAAACACCTCAAGAAAAGGAAATAGTGGTACGCAAAAAACACTTAGACATGGTCAAATTCCAGATACCAACTGATTTGCGTATTGCTGGTTGCTGGACTGCTTAGTACCTCGTGTTAATCGCCGCGCCGTTGTCACATTACTCGATATGAATTTTATCGAATTTTTAATTTATTACAACGCTAATTATTTTTTAGAATTAAGCATAAAGAAGTTCAAAAAAGTGATAAACATTGTATTTTATGGTATCCTATGCAAGCAGTTATGACAATATTCCTTAATTGATCGAACTTTTGTACATTAAGTTGGAGATTTTGATCATTTTTTCTCGGAAATGGTTGAGTTTAGGACCCATGTCATATAAGGTTTTTGTTTATTTTAATGTATTCTGTCGTCTGTTAAAATGAAGGCAGTCAAACTTCTAACACCCTGTATAATGATTCAAAGAAAATGTTCCAGAAGTTATGATATGGACTTAAAAGACACCCTGTATGTTATTATTTCTTTAAATTCGTACACTTGTTCGCAAACTGGGCCCATATATAGACATATCATTGATTATGTTGAAAGTTGAGGCTCTAAAAGACTCCTTTGACATTTTAAGTGCCATACTTCATTACGTTTCCCAAGTTACATTGCCTGTAAACCTATATTTCCTGAGAATATCAGATTCTACACAGGTCCATTATTTACACCGATGTTCGGTCTATAAATATAGCTCGAAAAACTTTTGTTCTTTTGTACACAGTATATCGAATCAATCATTGAGAAAGAATGAGCGTTCAAATGATACAAGTTCTCCCCTTCAACATTTGGATTCAATATCCTTTTTAAACTCATCTCTTATATTACTTTCGCTGTTATGTGATGTTCCGTGGAACTCATAGTTTTCGACGTTTTATGTATTGTATCTATAGATAAACAATACAATGCCTACGGAGCAAAAATACATTAGACGATTTTAAGGCGCGTTGTTCTTAGTTTCCGCAGATTCTTTTTGTTCATTAATTTTTTTAAAGGAATAAAAAGCATAAAAACTGAGAATGTTCTTTAGAATAATTTATCATTAAAAATGTAATTGAAGAGTTATTAAAATTGAATCCTTCTCATAATTGAAAATATAAGGAAACAAATGGCTACAAAAAAATAATGAATGAAAATACACTGTATAAAAAATTTAGTGAAATTTCACCCAGATTGCACTCGATAATGTGTCAATTTCTGTCCACGACCAATTTAGTGAAATGTTCACTATATTAATATCAATACAACTGAAATTTATTACTGAAACTACATCGGCAGAACCGAGTAATTTAACTCAAATTTGAGTTTCTACTATCTTCCATTAAGTGACTTTTTACACTATTCTGAGCATGGATTACATTATTTTGGGAAAGTTATAACACAATTGGTTGTATAAAATGAATGATTTCACTAAATATATGCTGAAATGTTTTGAATACTTCGTTTAATACGTTGATAGTTTCCAAGAATAGAAAATAGCAAAGAAAACCTCGACAAAAATAAAGTAAGGTTAAACACGATATTAATTTTAAGTATCGAGGACTAGGGTTATCTCAGGAAAACACCTCTCCTGCGGGTGAGCATGCAGGTTTATACAAGCGTGTTAATACATATTACGGATTATCCTTAATGGTGGAAAATTGAACTAAATCCTTAAAATCGCACGGGCTTAAAATTCGATTAAAGCCTCTTCAAGCCTATTATTATCGAACATTCGGCTAATTCCGGGTATACTTTTGCCATTCTCTGCTTTTCAATTTTTCAGTAGCACACTTAGTAGAAATGAAAGTGGCCTGCTAAAACCACTTTAGCTTTTATGCCGACCTAGCTCACGCTTAAGTCTCCAGAGGGTTATTGAAATATATTTCAAACTAATATCGAGGTACCTATCCAATATACAAGCCATTAGATTGTAAAACCAATAATACCTACAAGCAAATAAGAACAAATTCGATAACATAAATATCGAAATTTAACTTAATTTTGATTGAATGAGACCTAATATTGGTCTTTGCGGATACAGTAACATAATATTGCCATTGTCTAAATGGGCTAAAATTTTTATGTTTAAATATTGTTTTCAATAAGTTTGTTTCCTAAAAAACAAATATTTTATTATTACCTCTCGCATTTTTTTTACTCTATTTTAAAGGTACCAAGATAATTCAAATAAATTTAAAAATTAAAAAAAAATAGTAAAATTAAGACAGAAAAACAATTATAATTGACCTAGTCATGTCCAAAGTTTTTGACACTGTCGTTTCAAAATTGTACAGGATGTGTTTTTGTGAATTTTTTGTGTTAATAAAGTTAACTAAATTTACTTACTTTGTTTTGCTTTCTCTTTGGATCTAATTTTCACTTGTATTTATTTTAAATTTATTATCCATTATTTTTCACATTTTCAATTTATAATTTTATTGAAAGAAAACAATTTGGAAAAGGTTTTTATGATCAAAGCAATACCTATATCCCTAACCTCTAGCTAACCTTATACTAAATTTACAATATTTATTCTTACTTTGGCTCACTTTTATTTCATTCGGTCTCCTTCTAGCCACTATTCCCCTATTCCCCTCCATTCTTGGTGGTTTGTCCCACTGCCTGTTTCTTCGTGCAGTAGTAGTAGTGAAAAGGGGCGGCCTCAGCATGGCAATTAGGCCACAAGTGGGCCCTTTTTACCTACCCCTCCATCTCATCACCTGTCCACTCTCTGCCTCTGACCCTCCTCGAACCTACCCGACGCCCTAATGAACGCCAGGATTTTGGTCCATGGANCCGTCCCATCACCTGACCACTCTCTGCCTCTGACCCTCCTCGAACCTACCCGACGCCCTAATGAACGCCAGGATTTTGGTCCATGGAAGGTGTCTCACCTCAACCCCTTGGAGACTTTATGTCTCATTCTCCCAAAGGCTGCACAATGTCCCAGAAGGTGGACAGGGGTGTCCTCCCCTTCTCCACATTTCGGGCATAGAGGGTCCTCCTCAATTCCTATTAAACTTAAATGCCTCCTAAGTCTGTAGTTACCTATCAGAACCCCCACCATTTTGTTTAGGGCTCTTCGACTAAGGCTCAGCAGCCATCTCGTCTTGGGTTTGTTAGGTCCATGTATAAAATTATGGTCCTGCCTACATCCTCTATTTCTCCTCCAATTCTGACCTAAAGTTTAATAGACCCATTTATTGAGGGCCCCATTGATGCTGCCTCGTGTGATTCCTAAGATTCCCTGACCAGGTCCCTTAGATCAGAAACGAGCTAATTGATCAGCCCCCTCGTTACCAGGGATACCCATATGGCCTGGGACCCAAACCAGCTCTATCTCTCTTCGTCTGGTCAATGACTCTAGAGCGTTTAGAAGTACATTGAGATTATCTCGCAGTCAACGTGTTAAAAGATTTGGCTCGTCTTGGCACCTTATTTGGACTTTTTTCTGTCTCAGGTAATCTTGTTTTTATCTTTTCTACATTTACTTCATTCTACAC